>NW_003299166.1:2479611-2628537 GCF_000151145.1 Microsporum canis CBS 113480
TGCGGTTACAGCATCGAATTCTACCCGCAAGCAAGTGCCAGCATGGCAGCCCATCAGATACGCTGACCATCCCTCTACACGATGGCAGCGGTGATGCAGCTGAAAACTACTCGTTTGGCGTGACGGAGTCCCCTGCTGGACCACTCTCGATCCGAGTGACTTATCGTGCAAACTGCGAATTCCGCATCGATGATTCTGAGACAATGCTCAGCTCTCGATTTATGGGTGTAGATGATGAATTGTTCCGTCCTTCTCTGCCAACAGAGAATGACCGTGGTGACCATCGAACCCACAATGTAGATGTTGGTTCCCTTCCAGCTAGGCATAGGACATCACATAATCCAGACCTCAGCCAAGCGTATGGCAGCATGTCTACTTTCCACCGTGCTGATCCAAACATCAAAGGAAGCCCCATATCTGCCCTCCGTGCGGCTCGAGATATCGGTGGCTCGCCGTCTTCCCCGACATTCATGCCATCGCCCAAACTTGGCCACGCACGACTTGCCTCACTTTCAGGAGAAGATGGACACACACGGCAACGCAGGCCGTCAGTTTCTTACCAGCCCTTCAAGGCTCCGCCATTGTCTGCTTCACCGGGTCCCAGCGCCGCGCGTAGTCCATCAACTCGGGAACCTCTGAGTATAAACGTCAATACAAGTCAGAATATCCAGCCCACTCCGTCTCCTAGAAAGATACCTACCTCATCCACCCGCCCTCTGTCAGCGCATATTTTACCCGACCAAGCCGTCTTTTCATCGATGTCTGCATCACCCAAGCAAGCGCCTATCTCGCGGTACAGCAGCTCCTTCAGCCATCGACGCGGTCGTCTCTCTACTGGCGGAGGAAGCAAGACCGAAGAAGATAATAACTCTAGTGGTAAAGCAAGCATAAGTTCATCGTCAGCTGCGGCAGTGGGACAGCGAGACTCAGCATCAGGTGTTTTCCCCGTCATCGATACGGATGAAGATAACATATCTGATTTCCTCAAGTTGTTGGACCAGCGGAAAGATTTACTTTCTAACGGCCCCGATGGCTCGACCTTCGATCCGGCATCGAGCAGGCGAACTACCACAGCAACATTATCCAGGTTCCAGAAGATGAAGGACGCTAATACAGCTTTATCGGATTCGATGACTTCCTCTCTCTTACTACATCGATCAAACATTACCTCGTCATCCAACAAACAGCTTCCACCAGCCTCAACGAGCAGCCCCGTTGCTACGGCCATACCGAGCTCTGTACCCAGCGGCGTCTCAGGCTCTGTATCCTCCTCTCCAGGCAAAGCTATCTCTCCACATACACCCCATACCCCGGCTGTCCCTTCCCGGCTCAGCTCAAACAGTGTAATCGAATACCCTAGCCCTGATGACCCGGGCCACATCATTACCAATACTGCCCGTTCTCGCCGTGCGCCCCGTTATGATTCTCCACTAGGTGAAGCGTCTGAGCCTGAGCCGGAACCTGAAGCGAGGCCTCAATCGCAAACGACTACAACAGCTAATGCGATTGATATACCACTACCTGTATCTCCTCATCACCCTCACCACCGCAGCGGGGCATTTATCCCTAGCTACCGTCGTTCCAGCTCAGCTGCTCATCGTCGTACTAGCACTGCGAATTCAAACAATACCGCAACAGGAGATGAAGACGTTCCTGACTTCTTGCCTTTTCCTACTACAACTAGGAGTATCAGTTTAGGCGCTCAGGACAGATCCCCGCCATCTATCAGCGAGTTGCTGCAGGCTCCTAGTCCGGACTTAGAGAATCAGCCTCTAGTGTCTTCCGCAATCGACAGGCGTGAGAACGAAAGCCCCCAGCCTGAGGGTAGTGCAAATGATAGAACAACCCCCCGTTATCAGCCTCGCTTTACTCAAGTACACGATCGAGAGTCACAAGGACACACCTCGCACACACATGCACGACGAGCTAGCACAAGACGCTTCAGCACCGCTCGCTCACCTTGGGTTAATACAAACCCGGCATCCAGCTCCAATCCCCATGGCAATGGAATCATGGATGAAGACGAGCCACTCCTATTCACAATGTCTGATTTCGGAGCCGGTGTCAACCAACGTACAACTACCGAAGGCAATGCCCTGGAATCAAGGAGAGGGCGAGACACGCGCCGAGACCGTGATCGAGAACGAAACCGAGAGAGTGATGGTGGCGGCTCTGGCTCTGGTGGTGGGAATCCCTGCTCATTTCACCCCTGGGATTAAGTGATTGTTTTCTCTTTTTTACCCTCCTTACTCATTCACTCTAGACTTCATCTGGTGACTAAATACATTGGCACTGCTGGTGACCTCTATATTCTTGTTCTGACGAACAGTTTTGTCTTCTTGCCCAGGTTCGCGGTGGTTTTTGTGGTTGGATGCTTGTGGTATACCTACAATACTACCCATACCCATTCACATCCACATACCCATGCCCACACAGATGGCACTCGCTGCCTTTTCCCTCTTGGCCTTCTTCCTCGTCACCCTCTCGCTACCACTATACATTATCCTGGCCTCGTTTGCCGCTTTAAGCGACAGTGCATATGCGCCCCCTCTTCCCGTAGAGCCCCCCATAACTTGACTTCCCTTCATATCCACTCCTGCCATCAACACTGTCTACTTATTTATTCTGACTCCGTGCATTTGCATTCGTCTTTGCTTGGTGATTATATTGGTATTTTGTGGTACGGTGCTTTAAACTGGTTTGCTTTACTATTTCTTACTCCTCTTTCTTCAATTCTTCTCCCTACCCTATCTTCTCCTTGCCTGCATTCATCTATTTATTCCTTACTTGGAAAGATTCACATCTACATCACATCTACATTGCTCAAATAGAGCACAGCAGGACCTTATCATTATCCTTTTAACTTTTTCTCCTTAGTTTATCTTGCCGGTTCGTCGTTGGATTGGTATCGTCTCTTTTGTCTTTGGCTATTGTATCGTTTGAATATTGCGGTTCGCCGGTTGCGGTTCATTGGGATCCGGGCGTTGAGATCCTAACTTTTTTGTGTTTTTATTATTTCATCATAGACTTCTTCATGATTCGACATCATTACATATTAGGCAGCTAGGGCAAAGAGAATGAACATACAGGGGATAAATGGGGCCAAGTGCCATGTCATATAATTCATTAATTGAGCATCAGTGAATCAAGTCGGATATCAGCAGACCTTTCAATCTTCTTCTCCTCTTCATCCCTAGGGTGGAAAGTCCAATAGCTTATTGGGAGAGATGGAATATCGTCACCCAGTCACAATGCTCAAGTCTAGAGGCTTTGTCTACGAAAATTTCAAACAGCATCAACGTTTGTTTTTCCAACTATTTTTGATTTCTTTGATCTGCACACTATGCCATGGCTCCGTTGAAAAGATTAACGTGTCGTCTCGTTCTATCCAGTGAAGTTTCCGGCGGAGAAAGTCTGACTACTAAAGCAAGCATTACGGAGTTCTCCCGCATCCTGTTTATAAAGTTTTATTTGGGTGTTTGATGAGTAATACGCCAAGAATGTAAACTATGGCCTGTGTTGTGCTTAGCTAAGCAGAAGAACTGAGGTAAGCAGGGGCGTATCGCCGCCTTGAAACTTGACCTTGACTACGGGCCACTGGCAAGTAAGTACCCTGACTATGCCGCCCAGCCACTTGTTCTGACCTGACGTTGGGGAATGTGTTGAACGAAGGCCCAGCAACTTCAGCGCGGTGTCGAATTTGCGTTTCGGCGTCCGGCAGCTGGTCGTTCAATCCGTGGTTCTGTGAACAATCATGCTCTTGACGTGAGGGACATGGAACATGCTTTGAGATACACAGCATCTTGGAAGAAGGAATCCAGCGTGATTATTCGATCGAATTTCAGGAGTCGCTTCTCTACCATTTTGCGAACACGAACATCCCGTACTCCAGGAAAAAGAATTCCGATCCGCATCCACTATACGATGTCGGCGGCGTCGCGCGACGAAAGGGCGGGCATCTTCACTCGCAAGCGACAAACAGACTCGGCATCAATACAAGTCATCGCGACTTCTCCCTCTAAAAGGCCAGTCCAGAGCTGATGGACCGCGTCCATGTGACTGAGGATCTCCTAAGTGATGCATCAGCATGTCTCTGATTGTCTCCAATATAGCGTACTTCTTCGCAATGGAGCGGCATGATATCACACAGTCTGCCAAACTTGAATGTGTCCCAGTCGAGAGCGATTGGGCTCAACTCTGCGAAGAGCTTGAGAAGCGCTCCATTATGGTAATTTCGCAATGTCGTGAGGAGTTCCTTTTGCCAAGGTTTGAGCCATTTCTTCTCGCCGCTAGTAGTTTCATTTTGCAATGCTCATACTAGACTTGTAGTTGCTAATTACATCTCGCGCTCCATACTCTCATTTGTATGTTGAAGATTGCCGGAGAGGGGTTCCAGACCACTATAGACCCACTCGAATATATAAAGGAGCGGGAGGGGAGCACCCAGCAGTGAGACAGACAGCTCAATCAACCTTTCACCAGAATCACCATTATGCGGCCACGCCGCCATCATATCGATCTTCATCAGGTAGCTGGTAGTCCAGCTCGAAGAAGCGCAATTTGTATCCTAAGAATCTCTTGACGCTCTTGACGCCGTAGCTGTGAATATGCAGACACTGTCTTGTAAGCACAAGATGCAGCCATCTCTGTCTCCGGATGCCTCAGCTCTAACTGCGGATAGCCCCTCACATTTGGCACGTCATGGACTACATTTACTCGCCTTCCAAGACTGCTGATTTTGGAAGATGTTATAGCGTTCGGTCCGTAAATGCATAGGTCAAGGAGCTAGCACTCGCGGTCAGCGTATTCCTGACTTTTACGAGCTTTGCCCCCCTGAAGTCTTACACTTGTGTGCAGATCTTCGTCATCGAGGATAGACTGAATCCATTTCCGGAGCTGTTCATTGAACTCATTGGTCAGCAAGACGAGCTTGATTCTCTTCGTTCTTGCTCTAGAGCTTTTGTATGCCTCTGCGAGAGCCCTGAGTTGTGCAAAGATGCCATCTCCTGGAGTACAACGGATGACCGTTCCATAATTCTCAAGGTAGAATGGCAACCCGTACGGGCCATCTAGCCCTAAATCCTTAACCCCTAGCCCATTCTTGTCAGGAGTACTGAGCCGTTGGATACTTACTTCTTTGCGAGGTCTTCCCCCGGCACGGCCGTGGTCGCATTCAGTCTTTGCTCTATTACGATTCGTGAAGTATATGGGATTTTACCAGCCAGTTTGCTGGAATTAAGAGTTTTAGTCTTTCAAAGAAACAACGCATACAATAGTCTCATTTTCTCAAAAGCACTCTCCCGAAGCCCGTGCATATGCAAGCCCCGAAGGGTATTGACCTTCCACGCGATATGCTTCTGGGCACTTCGAGCGATCTATGGCCTTAAACAATCCCCTCGCCTAAGGCTCAGATCGGAGAAACCTTTCAAATGACCGATGGTATTTGGGCACGCGGAGCAAAAGCCCGGAGACATAAAAATACACCAGAAACGGTATGTCGGCCAGATTTTGGCTAAGTACGACTTTGAGAATATCACGCCCGCTTACACGCCCGCGCGTGGCATGGAGAAGCACTTCTCGCAGGGAAAATGCAAAATGTGTAAATGCTTAGGCGCTGCTGTATATTTAGCTACGCGGCATGAGAACAGGCCTTCATGATGGAGTCAAAGAGCGGGTGTCTCCCAATAACCCATCAAACACATGTGCACATGTCAATCGAAAGTGATCAGAATCATATGCCTGACCTGATGGCTTGTAAGTCTAGTCCGAAGATGATCCATCTGTATGGGTTCCTTCTTTTCTATCAATATTCAATATTACAAGCCAACATGCGATAAGTGACAACTCTCTCTCAACCAATGCTTGCAGAACGTCAGTCCCCTTTAGCTTCACCAAGCAAGAACTCGCGGTCGCTACTCGTGCTTTTTGAGTTGCTCCTCTGTCCAATCCCAAAGCTCTCGCGCAAGGCCTGCTTTTCGTGCATAGAAGATACTTTCGTTCGAAGCAATTCCCACCGGTTTCCAATAGTACGACTGCCGGACCTCTTCTCTCGGGCCAGTAGCAGCCCAGAGCTGATTCTTCGCGCCGTTCGGTACGTCCTTGAAGAACAGATTGGCGAGCGGCAAACCGAACTTGGCGAGAACGTTGCTTTGTATTTGTGGGGTGTACAGGTTTGTCAATATCACGCCTGGATGAAGAGCCGTTGCCGTGATTGATGGATATCTCCTCTGTAACTCGCGAGCGTGGAGGATGTTTGCCAGCTTGGATTGACCATAGCGACGGAATGTGTGATACGACTCCAGTCGGTCTTGATCGTAGATGATGCTGGGTGCAAAGTAGTGACATTCAGAACTTAGGTTGATCACGCGAACATCAGAGCCTGGCTTCTCGGCGGTTGACAGTAGTGTAGGGAGTAGCAGTTTGGTCAGTAGTGCGTGGCCCATATGATTCGTGCCGAACTGGATCTCGTAGTTCTCCTTGGTCTTGGAGTACGGTACTGCCATGATGCCTACGTGAACTGAATTAGTCTTGCGCCTGAGACCGAGTGCACGAATAATCACCAGCATTGTTGATCAAGATGTCGAGCCGGTCAGAGCGGCTCTTGAACTCCTCTGCTGCCTCTGTTACAGACGTAAACGAGGTGAGGTCCAGTTTAATGTACGAGATGTTGCTCTTGGGAACAGCTTTCTTGATTTCCTGGATGGCATCTTCTGCTTTCAGCTGCGTTCTCGCCGCGAGAAAGATTTCTTTCGGATGATGCTTTGCCAGTTGCAAAATTGTCTCCTTTCCCAGACCAGCATTTCCTGTACTTGACGTTAGTGTAGCTCAAGCAGGATCATTAAGCTTGCACGCACCACCAGTTACTAGAATGACTTTACCGTCCAGGCTTGGTATATCCTTTTCCGGATCAAATGACTTGCCAAAAAACCACTCGAGCATTGCTGTCTGGAGGTGACGGGATCGATAATACGATAGGACCGATTCTGCCTCCTTGCTCCTGGAAAACGTCCGTCCGATGGCCGTTGTTGGCGGGCACAGTGCTATTTCAATGCTCGAAGTGTCGGACGCCGCTCACTATAACTTGGGTCTCTGTTTAGTAGAACGTCTCCAAACTTCGTGGGACCCAGGGGGTCAGCAACTTATCTACCAGCCACTCGCTGATGCGAAGACCCTTGATAAAACGGGTGGCTTGAAGTGGGCTTGGGAAGGGCAGTGCCTACACCAGATAACTTGGTTCGTCTTATGTATCTTTTATTGCTAGCCTAGGAAATCCTATATTGAACACTGCGAGTTTTATTGGCTACTACCCCTGTCAGATACCAGAGTGCAGCCTTAGCACCGTCGATGGGACGGCATTTGTCTCGGCGCATATTTTAGATACTATCAGTGTACGGTCCTTGCAACTTCGTGTTGAAAAGCGAGAGACTTCCAAAAGGCAGAATTTCATCTGGCACCGGGCTCTCAGTGCAACGGTTCGCCCTCCCATACAACTATGCATCTGGTCTCAATACTCTGTCTGGCCTCACCATAGTCACTGGCCGCGTTGAACGCCCTGCAACAGACCCGTCAGCATCGACTTTGCAGATCGAGACCAGATGAACTTACGAATGCGGCGAACACCTCGCTCTTCCATCAGTCTTACTGTCGTAAAGTTTGATCCAAAGCACGTCCTCTGGTCCCATCTCTTTCTTGTAATAGTACCTGTGCGCGGAGTTGTGGTTGACCGAAAACAAACCCGTCCTCCTTTGCCGACCATTCACGGGCATATCAGTACTGCCATCTATCAAGTCACTGTCTGGGACAGTCCTCTTGTCTCCAACGCAAAGTGCATCACGGGTCACTTTGTTCACCGGTCGCCAGCAGCTGAAGATTGCCCATCGGAATCGAGAGAGACGTTCCCAGTCTGGAGGTCGCTCTGGCAAGGTGCGTATGTACTCCGGGGCGTCGTTATAACTGTAGTCGACATGGACGGCATGTGCTGGGGGAATGATGAATTTGTCGGTCTTTGGCCGACTATCGTAATTCGAGGCCCGAAGGAAGTGCATGTAGCAATGGGCAAAGCTAGCCCCCGTCCTGTACTGGAATCAGCGTTATGCTCAAAAGAACCGCAAGCCAGAATCTGACATGATCTTCACGAGACCGGAAACCTCCTCGTAGTACTTCGAAGAGACGACTTCGTCGTCTTGGAGATCGAGATCGAGAACTTCAGACTTGTGATGCATGAACTGGAAGCCTGCCTGGTCATGTGTAAACTGCTGCTCGCGACCAGATATCTCGTGAATAGTCACATCTCGGATGTCTCGTTTGGGTATTTGCGGGTTCCCGACCTCGTTATGGTCACAGCCACCGAGGGCTGGATCAAGTCGGAAGGCCAAGGTCGTGCGAACGGTATCGACGGTAGTATCTTCGACGGACCCCATGCTGCAGTCGTTGCTCGGACGAGAGGTTTGTACCCAGATCGAAACGATCACTCATGGGCTTCGCGCAGTGGGACGCCGGCCAGAGGTACGTACTAATATACGTTTAGTTACGTACAATCCGTGGCCGGGGTCGAGCATCTCGGTGCGTGTGACACGATCCTTCTGCCAGCTGCTTCAGCATGTCAGCTTGCAGAGGCGCAGAAAGAGAAGCCGCTGGAGCCGTTGAAGATCCCCGTCTCATACCTGCGGGATTTCATCCATCAGAAGCTGAGGCTTTCCTTTCACCAACCAAATGCAGCCACGAGGGTATGGAGCGCGAGGTCTGGCTACGGAGCCAGCATTTTTAATCAATCGGGTTCGGCTTATTATTGCTATACACGTTGGTGATACGTAAGGCATACGCTAGTGCAAGCATGGATGCCCCAATGTGAGACACGGAAGTTTGGCTGTCAAGGCCGGAGGCTGTGGATCAACAGCATGGTTGTTAGCTTCTTAGCAGGCTTCCATCGCTGGTGTAGCAAGAGCTATATACGCGGCCTCTAAGTTGTGACTATAGCTATTAGTAACTTAGTATAAGTCTGTGCCACATCCTTGTACCCTGCTCAGCTACAGAATCAGGTATGGTTAGAAATGACTGTTATAGAAATCATCACAGCTTCGCAAAAGGGCACCCGCCTCTTCCTTCCGCCATCAACTTCGCCATGGACGCTTCAAACTCCACCCCGCCCTTGCCCACCCATCGCTCAGGTCCCACGTCCCTCGTCACATACCCCTCGGGCTGGAAACCCTTTCCAGGCAACGGCAGACCCTGCAGCCTCCGTACCCAGGCCGCTGGACCCCAGCGATTCAGCAATGTCGGCTCGACGTACCAGGGTTCAGCATCAAAGCGCGTGAAATTGATCCGGCCGGTTTTGGGATTTGTTTTCTTGAAGGTGTAGCGGAGAAAGGCCGGGCGCGGGGGCATGCAGTATTTGATGATGTTTTTGCGGATGGTGAGGATGGTGGAGATGGCTTTATAGTAGGGAGCGGGGGCGCGGGGGTACATCATCGCTTTCCGGAGCCGTTCGTCCAGGAGGACGGTGATACATTTCTTGCCCGCGTTATGCAATGGCTTCGGCAGGGTATAGTTGAGCAGATCCGTAGTGTGGTCGGCGACTAGGTTACAATTGGTATCCGGAACCATGTGCTGCGACTCGAACGCTTCGACCCAGATTGCGAGTTCGTCGAGCCAATGCAGGCCGTCTGTGAAGCCGGATTTGTACGACGGAAGGCATTCGTACGAAATGCCCATGGCATCGCCAGCGGATTTCCAGAACGTGCCGACTAACCAAACAGCGTCGTTAACGACCACTCGCAAGACCCGAAAAGTGCGCAGTAATCGTTGCGGTTGGGCCAACTTACAAGCACAAAGCTCCATCTCGTTTAGCTTCCTCCATTCGTACTGCTCGATCCAGCGCTTCGGCTCCAAGGCCAAGACAGCGAGGGTGTACAGCATGTCGTCGTTGCTGATCTTGCCCGCTTTCTGGTAATGGCTGTGAAGGAAATTCAAGCGTGCGAACGCGGCATTCGCGCGTTCACTCTCCGGCGCATTATCGATCCACTCGGTAAAGAGGCAGCCCGTGTCGGCGTAGCGCTACGAGCGGCCGTATAAGCTTGTGGTCTTCGGACGGATCACTCGGGCCCAACATACCTTAGCAGCCTTTGTGGGCGTAGAAAGCTGTCCCGTCTCGATCAGAAGCTTGCTGATGGTGGAGATGCCGTAAGTCCTGTACGGAAGGACACTCGTCAGCCTTTGCGCCTGATCTCGATTCCTTCGGGAGAGAATACTTGAACAGCGCATATTGAAGACCCTTCCCTCCTATAAACGGGAACTCCAGGGTCAGAACATCACGCTGGATCGCCCAGGCGTCGTGAGCGGTCATCTTGGCATAGCTCTCGCGGGTCTTGTAGGGGTAACGGTAGTACATGAGGGTCTCGCGAAGGTGGCGCAGGAGGCGGCACAGTAGCATGTACCCGGCGAGAGGCAGGAGCACAGCTCCCATCGACACGTTCGCCATACTCGAGGAAGATGAGAGAGAGGTAGCTTTCCTGCCAGTAGCAGCAGCGGGGTAAGACCATATAAACCGGAAATGTAAGCTGCCTGGCTGTACTATGTAGTTCTCAGCCACTGGTGTCGGTTGCACGAAAGCCAACACGTGTGGAGCCGGCCCGACCCGCGCAAAGCCTTATCTTCGGTGTCTAAAACTCCGAGCAAGGTATGTCTCGATCCTTCGTCTAAGACTCCGAGCAAGGTTCTCGATCCTTGGTCTAAGACTCCGAGCAAGGTATGTCTAGCGGTGTGACTTGGCTGCCGGCCGCTCCGAGGTGTCGACGCCGGGCCACCCGGATTGCCAGCTGGCAGCAGCCTTGCTCTAGTTTCGAACCACTGGAGCCCACATACCGTGACTCCAGGTCTTTCTAGAGTGATGAGGCCAGAACTGATGATCTGGTGACGCGTAGCAGGCCCACCGTTGGGATGGAGCAGTTACAAATGGTGTCATTAGTAGTCAGCGATGTGCAGAAGCGATGCATGTGAATGACCCGCTTGGAACAGAGGGCAACCCCAGCCCTAATCTCTGGCCGGCGTTTTCACGTAATCGTGGGAGAAACACTTCCCCGCCGAAAGTCATCGGGACGACAGGAGACCAGAGAGCAAGGCTGGATCGTGGAGATGGCGGATGAAAATTTGCGTTGAGAACACCGCTCTTGATCACAACCACTAATCGAGCGGTCACTCTTCCCCTCCGGATTCGCAGGCCCCCCTTACCTCTGTTGATCGACTCAATCGAGGTGCTTTGCTGTGAACGTCGTTTCGCAAGACTTTCGGCACTGCGTTGGAGCTGTGTATGCGCAGCTACATCAACGATTGGGCACAGCGGTAGGCTAGAGTCACCATGGCAAGTACCTTCCAGAGGCCGGATGGACAGCTTGGTCTGGACACGGTCGAACAGATCCTGCGCAAACACGAGTCGGTTGATGATGCTGCCGTCGTGCTTCGAGACGGTGCGGACGCCGAAGCTGTTGCCTTCGTCACAATGCACAAAAACATCGTTGAGAGCCAGATTGGAAATCAACGTCAATCCGACAACGAGTACGAAACGCAGCAAATTCAGCTCTGGAAGACTGCCTTCGACAGAGGCGCCCGCACCGCAATGGGTCAAAATCTCCTGCCCAATGCCGTCGCACGAGACTTTACTGGTTGGGTTTCTGCATATGATGGAGCCCCATTAAATCACTCGGACATGAATGAATGGCTTGACGACACGATTGAAACTTTGCTCGGTTGCGGCAGCAGCCATTCCCTCAACGTCCTGGAACTAGGAACGGGTTCTGGGTTGGTTCTCTTGGGCATCGCCGAAAGCCTACAGTGTTATCTCGGGCTGGAACTATCACAAACGGCCGTCGATTTCGTGACTGCGACGGCAAGCTCGATCCCCTACTTAGCGGACAAGGTGCGGGTACATCAAGGCACAGCAACCGACCTCCATCTGTTGGGGCCAGCCTCCCCCAGCGTTGTTGTGATCAATTCGGTGGCGCAGTATTTCCCCAGCAGGGATTACCTTCTTGAAGTTGTTGAAGGCATCCTACGCCTTGGCAGCGTCCGCACGGTTTTTCTGGGCGACATCCGCTCCTATGCTCTTCAACAAGAGTTTTTGATCAGTAAAGCATTCCACAAATCAGGAGAACGGGCAAGTAAAGACGATGTTCGAGAAGCAATGATGGGAATGGCACAGGCAGAAATAGAGCTACTTGTCGATCCAGGGTTTTTTACCAGCCTGCCGGATCAGTTCCCCGATGTCATCGAACACGTTGAGATCCTCCCGAAGAAGATGAGAGCAAACAACGAACTGAGTCGCTACCGGTATGCGGCCATCATACATGTCAGAGATCGAAAACAGATGGGAGAGGGGCGGCAGCAGCAGCAGCAGGTGATCCACGAAATCAAGGACGAGGAGTGGCTCGACTTTGTGGACTCGGGACTGGACCGGCAAAGCCTTTTGCGCCGTCTACAGGCCTCGGCCTCGGCGCCCGGCATCGTGGCGGTGAGCAACATCTGTTATAGCAAAACGGTCTTTGACCGGCACGCCATCGACTCCCTCAACGGCGGACCAGAGGACAACACCCTCGATTGGATTTCGTCTGCGCGTCAAAAAAGCCAGGATTGCGCTTCACTCGCGGCGGTGGATTTGGTAGATATCGCCAAGGAAGCAGGCTATGAAGTCGAGATCAGCTGGGCGAGGCAACACTCCCAACGTGGTGGTCTCGACGCGGTCTTCCACCGTCACCAGCCATCTAGCGGAGCCAGGCTCATGTTTCGCTTTCCAACAGATCACCAGGGCCGAGCGGCGAGTACGTTCAGCAACCAGCCGCTGCAGCAACAAGCCGAGCAGGCCATCCAACAGCAGCTGTACGAGGCTCTGGAGACCCAGCTTCCATTACACCTGGTGCCTCAGGATATCTTTGTCTTGGGGACGCTGCCGACCAATGCGGAAGGCGAGGTGGACCGCGAGGCGCTCGCGAGAAGAGCAGAAGCGTGACGGGATAGAAAAATCCAGAGACAAAGCCTGTTGACCTCTGCACTAGCCATGTCAGCCATGGATGCCTGTAGCACGCTAATAGACAATCAACTATGGCTTCTCTCCGTCTACACTAGATATTATTTGCACCAGTCCAGTAGACTTCGAAAACACTAGAAAAGTCCCCATTCCCGAAGTGGCCATTCCCGAAGTGGTGGGACCGGAAGCCGGCAGCCGGAACACAAAAGTCAGGCCACACACGGGCCGATAGCCATCCGAGCCCCACCGAACCGGATAATGCGCCATTTGCCCGCCTGTGGTTGGCTGTTAGCAGGGTTAGGATTCAATAGTGGGGAATATACTGTGCACATCGTCCTTTCTTTTTTTTTACTCTCCTCTTCACGAAATAAGTAGTCTTCTCCTCTCAGCCTCTGCTTCTTCTCTCCTATTCAAGACCTGCTAGGAACCACAATGTCTGTGTCTCCCCCCCCGGGTGGTTGAATTATACTCGCATATTGACTCTTCTCCTAGGAATTCTACCGTGCTGCCCCCCGGCACCTATTGGGGCCAATATCAGGATATCACCAAATCCAATACCCACCTGAGCGTGGCAGAGAGATTGTGGGTCGCATGGTATGCGTGGATGCGGAATGATGTCCTGGCCACCGGCATCATGTCCTTTCGCCGTCCACGAGTTGTTCTACTTCGGCCGCTCTCTTCCGTGGGCCTTCATCGATAGCTTGGGTTTCTTCAAGAGATACAAGATTCAAAGTGTAAGTGGCAGGCCTAACCACCTGGGCCAGCACTAGCCGAAATCAACCCAATTCCAGCCCGCCATCGAAACTAACATTCTGCTTCAGAGCAAAGTACCTTCATTACGCGAGCAATGGGATTGCGCCAAGTTTGTGCTTCTGAGCCACTTCACCGTCGAACTTCCTCAAATCTGGTATGTTCCTGCCCTCGACGGAGTGGTATTCTACCTGACGTTTGCCTCTCGGGCCCGATTGAGTAGTAACGGCTCTTACTAGGCTTTTCCACCCAATGGCCCAGTTCTGCGGTCTATCAACATCGATTCCTTTTCCGTCTCCCTGGACTATGACATATCAGATTGCAATATTTTTCGTGATGGAGGACACTTGGCACTATTTTTTCCACCGAGCTCTTCATTGGGGTCCACTCTATAAGGCTATTCACAAAATTCACCATCAGTATTCTGCACCATTTGGCTTGGCCGCCGAATATGCTTCTCCTATTGAAGTGATGATTCTCGGCTTCGGGACCGTTAGCTGCCCGATCCTCTGGTGTGCTTTTACCGGTAACCTGCATATTCTCACTATGTATATCTGGATTGTATTGCGCTTGTTCCAGGCTATCGATGCCCATAGTGGCTACGAATTTCCTTGCAGTCTTCACCATTTCTTGCCTTTCTGGGCTGGTGCTGATCATCACGACCTCCACCATGAGAAATTCATTGGGAACTACTCAAGCAGCTTCCGCTGGTGGGACTACCTCCTTGACACCGAATACACTCCGGATGCCCTGAAGCGCCGAAGAGGGGAAAAGGTAAAGGCAAAGAAGATATAATGATCTGAACGTTAGCAGTGACGGTCTGCCTATTTTCTCTTCAATTTGGGCGTTACCTAATAGATGATAGCCTTTCTTATGGTGCTGTTCAAGGGTTGATTTACTATGACTAGACTTAGCTATTCTTAAAACTAATTGGTCTTCTAAACATCGCTAAACTCATGCCGTAGTCGAGATACTCATAGCAAAAGATGAAGCGGGCTGTCTCGATTAATATATGATTTGTGGCTCTGTGATAAGAACTAACAACTCTTTGAACAATTTTAGAAGAACGTCCATGGCGCGTTTATGATCCATATCGCCACCCAAGTCACAGAGAAGACGCCTGCGAGGTTGTCCGGGCGGGAGCCTGTGGTATACGATGACAACCTCGGATGCTATGCGCAACTGTATGAGCGCCTCGAGAATTCTATCAAGGCTCTGAGTGAAGCCGATAAGGATATTGTCAACCAACGTGGCGAAGAGGTGGAAGCCTCTATATTAGGCCCGGACAGGATCTTGCCGATGAGTGGAGCTGCATTCGTTAATGGCACGGCAATCCCATCATCATCCCCAACATTCCCTTGGATAGAGCTGTGAGGGAATATAGTAGCTGGCAGCAGTCACGAGTGGACTGCACGGAGCTCAAGGATGACATCGAAAAAGCGTGTAGTCCCGCGGTGGCTGGACTATCCATGCCCCCAACGCCGTTATCCCCGTTCCCCAGGTTTGAGAAGAACGTTCTGCGTAGATATCAAGCGAGACAAGTAGGCAGTCAGCCTAACGCATGCACGCCTCCAGTTGGGATAGAGTGGCATGCGGAGTAAACAAATCATGCGTGATATGTTCGGTAACTTGCCATACCTCCGCGCCTCGTATCAACACCTCCGACGTAGGTAGGTCGGTATCGTCTTTGCTTTTCCAATATACCCATGCTCCATGGCCCTGTCGAAGAGAGGGGTGGCTTCGATACCCATCTCCCGCTGCATCCCTTGCTCGGCCCCAGATTGACGTAAAATACGATATTAGTTCCCGCTTTCGCGCCTTGCATACGGCCAACCCAGGACTTGATTATGTAGAGTCTCCTTCACTAACCTGCTTTATCCTAGATGACTTGGCTGCTTCATCGTAGATGAAGAGATGTAAATTGACTATTCTAGCTGGGCTGGCCAATTAGTATGGGGAATTAGAGATTTGGCCATGGTAAAAAGATGCGTTTAGGCCAGTACGGAGTATACTCCGTAAGGAGGCAGATAAGAGATGGATAATAGAACTTTAGGGCTCTTAATATAGGTTATATTACATCTAGCTCGTGCCTTTGTCTTTATTAAGCTAAGCTAAATATGTGTGCGCTCCGATAACTTGTCTATGGCTAGCTAGGTATCTTAGCTCTGTGCCAGGGCAATATTCGCCGTAGATATGAGTAGGAGTGTGCCCCTGCCCATGCAGCGCAGAAAAAGGAATTTAAGGCTATTACTCCGGACGTCTAGACACTAGGCCTTGAATCCGCTGTAATGAGGCATTTGCTACTTACGTACATAGACCCAGCGTATATGTACGTAAGTATGTACTAAATCATATAGAATAGACACGTCAGCTGGCAGCGCAGCTGCGTTGTAACAAGGTAGGGGCATCTGCTCTTCAATGTGCTAGAGACCAATATATTGTCAAATGTTGTACTTAGTCAGCAACGTAGTTAGATCACGTGCACTGCCCCTGTTACATCCGGCAGAGACTTACACCCTGCACCAGAGCTCTTCAAGGTCACCAATATACGTACATTTACACCTATATATACGTTCAAACTCATTCAGCCAATCATCATTCGCTGCTCTTGCTCATATTTGACATATATCCTCCAATTAGATCACGTGATCGGGGCCCAAGTCTCCTCGCGGGCGACATTACCAAACGGTTCAACCGGAGCACTTCTGGGACGTCTTCTTCGCGAATACTCCACAAGATTATTGGTTAGGAGTCTTGTACCCGCTTGATCAGCTCCACAGTTCTCACAAGAAGGCGAGAAGAGCAGAATGCTTTGGTCGCAGGGATATTGCCATTCGGTCTTGGGCTGCGTGTCAGAAAGATAGCTTGGAAGCTGCAACGCGGGCAGTTCTAGATTATCCGTGTACGGTCTCACCAGCAAAAGCGCATACGCTCGCTACGTCGCCCGCCCTGGCCTTCTTTGGAACAGCCCATACCATGCCTGAAATCGATACGCGAGCTTGCACAAAGCCTGGATACAGTTCGGTTGGCGGTCCATCAGTCAGGCGTTCGCAAAACCGATCGCTCATAGAAAGAAGGCCAGCCTTTATGTGTACGATCTCAGCATGTCTCAATCCGTTGGTTGATGATGACCGCTGTGATGATAAAGTCTCGCCGTTAAAAAATTCCTACCCGGTACTCACAGACAAGCAGCGGGAATCTGACGCCGGATAAGGCTTGCTGCCCGGATTTCCTGTTTGCACCACACTCGACTAAACCATTCAAGCAATAGCAGAGTTTGCATGCTTTGAAACTAAAGCCAATACTGCTTATGTTGCGGTTGTCTCTATAGCCAGGTCGAATTATTGATTGACCCATGTGATTCGAAAAAAAGGATCCACCTAGACGATGAAGTCCATCTGAAGATGCCCAGTTGTACGGCGTGCCACGACCGCTTTACAAGATTGAGCTTGATCTAAATACGAATTGACAGTGTCGCTTTACCAGGCGATGCTTACACGGTCACGCCTACTATAGTAGTCCTATGATCATTGTGTAATTGCTTCTTGTTCAAAGAGGGGATGAAGGCGGCGACCTTCATCTCTCTATGCTATCTAATAGGGTGTAGCCCTGATGTCTCGGGTATTCGGATGACCTTGAGACCCGGCTTATCACCTACGGCTTGTTCCGTGCTATGTGGCAGGGGCTGTTACACTGTGTATCGCAACAGACAGAAAAGGCATGTTTAGTCAGAGTGTAGGTGACGCCTCTTTCGAAGCCATCCAATTTTGCATTGTATTTTGCAGCAGACTTTGTATAGTCGTTGTCGCAAAATGCATTGCATTCGGCGTGACATAAGTCGACATCAATTCCCTGTAGTCGGCTTGCTGTATATCTTGGGATTGATATACGACGTGATCATGAGCTGGCCGCCTTTGATAGCGCAGGCTATATACGTCTGAGCGCCCAGGCTGTTCTCGAGTTCACGACTGGTGCTGGAAACAATGTCAGCGATGGTGGTCCACTGTTGGCTCGGGAGGCGCGAGAGAATGGGAGACTTACAAGATCTCTTCAAGTGCTGACAGATACTGACGCGCCTCTTGCTGCTTGTCTCTTCGCTTCATATACGTACACAACGCTGTCGCGATCAGATAATCCGACTTCCCGTAATGGCGCACGGGCAGGTACACTTTCGGCACCGGCTTTGGTTTGGTTTTGGAAAAGTCGAAGTAGTAAAGAACGCCAGCCGTGCGATGGGCGCATGGCTGTAAGTCTCCGCCAGTACTTGTGACTTGTTGCTTGCCAGGGAAGAAGAGTGCCTGCCAAAGTTCGAAAAGATCGCGGAAGGCTCGCTCGTTTTCTGGGCTCTGGATGCGACCGCCGAGGGTCATGATCGATCTGACCGAGTCGAAACTTGTGCATCTGGAACGCAGGTAAATTTTGAGGCGCGCGTACTCCTCAGGCACGCAGTCGATACCAAGTATGTCGCATTCCAGTGCTGAGCCAAGAGGATCTTTCTGGGTGAATTCCGTCAGCAACTCTAGAGCTTGGAATGCCCCGGCTCGAGCTTCTGGAAGGCTGCGGATTGCTTGGACAATGAGGTCGAAGTTCGACACTTTGGAATGGGTTGCCCGGACGGAAGGGAGAAAATATGCTTTGACTGTCATGGGCCCTTTCCTCCTCAAGTCGTAGGCTATGAAAGAAGATGATGAGGTCTCTGCAAGGGACTTCCCCAGCAAAGCCGCATGTTGCGAGTCCGGGGCATGATTGTTTGGTAGAAGTCGTTCCGCGCAGTGGTTGTACCAGCGAAGATTGAGATTTGGAACGGTGTGCTGGAGCTCTTTGATGAGATTTCGCGATGCCTGCAGATTCAACGGGTCCAGACAGCCGCCTGCGGAGAACCCGATCGGTTCCAAGGCATACCGTATGCGCGGGTCTTCGCCAGTATGACCCCATTCCCAGCTGAGCTCGACAGGAGTGTGGTCGTCTGTCATAAAGCTTTGCCAGGGTAGAACACTGCCGGGGGGCGAGCACGCAGGCCCCAAAGCCGGAACGGTGCAGTCCAGAAAGAATCGCATGTGGGCATACTGCGTTTCCAAGTTGTAGCCAGCTTTACGCAAGAGTATCGCCAGGGGTGTACAAATCTTGCCCTGCCAGAAGTTAAAGCTTGCATCTGCAGCCATGTTGATCTCCGGAGCTGTCCACGCTGCTGCTCGGGGAGAATAACTCTTGAGCATGTTTTTCGACGAAGAGGCAGCAACAGGAGGCAGGAGATGGTGGGACAAGAAATCGAGAGCAGTGGATATCTGCTGTGTGCATATAAAATACAAGAGAATGCCGCACAGCCGGCATCGGGAGGCATTTCTTGCATGCCCTGCTCTTGCATTGACATCTGGCCATCCTCCGTACGTACTCTGTGCGCGCTCGATCTGATTCAGTGTTTCAGCCTTCCTGTCAACCACGAGGCTAGACTCCCGTTCACAGCACGAACCTTTCGCCTTTACATAAGGGGATACGGAACTTGGCGGAGCGGGAGTTAGGCCGCGATCAACGGCCTCTTCTCTACCGGCTTGCGGCTCGGAGACTCTATTTATCAGCGTCTCCACTCGCATTTTCCCGTGCAGCAAAGGTGGGGCAATAATTGCCTCCGCACCACATGTCAGCCGGGAGGAACCCTAACCCTAGCCCACGCTAGCTGAACTCAACGAAGCAGCCAACCATAGGCCGATCTGATATGGAAAGGTTGTCTCCACAGCTCACCCTGGACCCAGGTCTGACTGATTCAAGACACCCAGGAGTTTAGCCCCGAGCCGTGCGTTGGCGGCGCAGCGAAAGGATTCCCACCTAGAACATAAGGCATTTGTTTGGTTAGTCTCGTAGCAGGGGGGCAGTTATGTACGTGATAAGCTGAGTACGGAGTACGCTAATATACGTTAGCAGCTAATAAGAGTATCTACCCTAGATAAAGCGGTGAACAAGCCGGAAAACAGTCTTAGGGAGGCTCATACTTGAATACACAAGAAGTAGTGCAACACTACTTCGTCCTGCCATTCTTGCTTATACCTACGTCAAGAGTCGGACTGCTAACGTTCGACCGTCATAGCCACAATCACGCTTCCCAAGGTAGCGCAGCACCACCAGGCAGAAGACTTCATGTCGCAGCGACAGCCTCTAGCTATCGTTGGCTATGCTTATCGGGCACCCGATGTTGGTCGGAAGGGTCTTTGGGAGTTTTTGGAGCAAGGAAAACTCGCATGGTCGCCGGTACCCTCTAACCGATTCAACCATGATGCCTATTATCATCCAAACGCGGAGAAAGCGGGCTTCATCTCGTCCAAGGGGGGTCACTTTCTGCCAGACGATCCGTACGCTTTCGATCCATCTTTCTTCAAGATCAGTGCCGAGGAAGCAAAGTTCATGGATCCCCAGCAGCGGTGCCTACTTGAATGTGCCTTTGAGGCTGCAGAGAGCGCTGGTATTCCACTTTCGGATCTCCTGGGCTCCAACACGGGAGTTTTTGCATCTGGTACCGATCCAGACCACGCCATTGCGATCGCAAAGGACTTGATGAACTCATCAAAGTACGCCGCTTTTGGATCTTCGCAATCCATGTTCGCCAACCGCTTGTCTCATTTCTTTGGTCTCACTGGACCAAGCGTTGCTGTAGACGCGGCCTGCTCTTCCAGTACCTACGCACTGCATCTCGCGTGTCAAAGTATTCTGGCTGGAGACTGTTCTGCGGCCTTTGTCGGAGGCTCGAAGCTACTCATCGGCCCGTTTGGGTGGACAGGGCTTGATCAGCTGGGGTATGTTCATTTTCATCTATCCTCGCTCGCGGTAAGCAGAATACATGGGACACGATGTCCGTGATCAGCAACTAGACTGGATTGCATCCGAGGTGTCGAACGTCTGGGCACCCGAGTCTGAGTGTCCCAATCATTCTGCTCGTCGCGAGCCCGCTAATTGCAGAAGAGGCCCGTTATAGACTGACCTTCCATGTAGTGCAACTTCACCGGAAGGTAGGAGTTTTGCCTTTGATAGTAGGGCGTCTGGCTTCGGAAAAGGCGAGGGGGCTGCCTGTTTGATCATCAAGCGACTTTCAGACGCGCTCGCTTGTGGTGATTCGATCCAAGCCATCATTCGTAATACCGTCTGCAACCATTCAGGAGCTACACAAGGTATTTCGATGCCTTCCCGTAGTAGTCAAGAAGAGCTTCTGTTCAATTTACATCGCGATGTTGGAATGGATCCCGATGAGACTGCATTTGTGGAGGTAAGAATCAAGATATCAAAGATATTTGTGCCGATGTTCACAAAGGGTTGAACAGCAAGCTAATCCTCGACACAGGCCCATGGTACTGGAACCCCTGTTGGGTGAGCTTTCTTTGGAGTGGCCTTCGGTGTCTCGCCGAATACACGATGCTGACTGGCTAGGGATCCAATCGATGCCGGTGCTATTGCATCAGTAGTCGGACGTCACAGATCGCCCTCCAATCCCGTATATATCGGGGCGGTGAAGTCAAATTTCGGGTCAGTTTCCCCCGGATTGCCTACTTTTCTTCAGTCTGCTGCTTGGACGCTGATATTGTGCGTGCAGCCATCTCGAAGGTGCTAGCGGTTTGATCTCAATCATCAAATGCATCATGATGCTGGAGCGCGGGATCATGCTGCCTAATGCTGACTTTTTGGAGATGAACCCCGAAATCGAGGGTCATGATCGATTAAAGGTAAGGCAATGGAAGCGTCTAAAGTCCGATGTTTGGGGGATCGTGAATAACTGGGTCAGGTATTGGCTAATTCGATGCCCTGGCCGTCTGGGGCACGGAAGAGAGTCTGTGTTACCAATTTTGGTGAGTTTACTATTCCCAAAAAGGACCTTCTTGAGTACCTTATGATTACCGCTAATAAGAGTCAGGCTTCGGTGGAAGCAATGCAGCGATCCTGCTCGAACAGGGGTCAAGGGAGCTCTCCGAGGAGCATCGCGTGATGACCAACGGAAACGGCATTAGAACGAACGGCATCGAGGGTGCAGTGAACGGTAACGATGTCTACCCTGGTATCAAAGGCGTTCGGCTAAAGAAGATGATCGAAACTCATGTTGACACACTGGCAGGTTTCAACAACATGATGACGCCTAGTGGTCATGCCAACAACGGCGTGGCGGAGCATTTATATGTCTTCTCTGCGCAATCTCGGAATAGTCTTGAGGCATACCAATCTTCCTTTGCAGACTACTTGGCAGGGAAACCAACGTCGGCTGGATTTGCTAAAAACCTTGCCTATACTCTTGGGCAGCGAAGAACGCATTTCGCTCACCGTGTCGCCTTGGTGGCAGAGTCTACAAGATTGTTGAAGGATCAGCTGCAGTCGGTGGCCAAAAGTACCAGACCAGGGAAGACGGAAGACCCTGTAGTTGCATTTATTTTCACCGGACAAGGTGCACAAACCTTCCGAATGGGCGCCGGTCTACAGAAATACGAGCAATTCGCGGAAGCAATTCAGGCGGCCGAACAGCTTCTTGTGACTCTGGGAGCTACGTGGTCCCTGAGCGAAGAACTCAATAGGGACAAGCTCGAGTCCCGGATCGATGATCCCGAAATCAGTCAACCGGCATGTACTGCAATACAGCTTGCCCTTGTTATTCTGCTTAAGTCATGGGGCATATTTCCTGCAGCTGTCCTCGGGCATTCCAGCGGGGAGATTGCAGCAGCCTTCACTGCTGGCCTTGTTTCATTCGAAGCTGCAATTGCGATTGCCTATTTCCGGGGCATCGCTGCCAAGGAGATTGCTGCTGATCAAGGTGTAGACGGAGCCATGTTGGCCGTCGGGACGAGTGCCCAGGAAGCACGGAAGCTGTTGCAAGGTTCCAAAGGCTATGCAGTTGTTGCAGCGGTCAACAGTCCTAACAGTGTGACAATATCCGGAGATGTGGATACCATCCAGCGTGTTCACCAACAGGCAGAGCAGCAGGGGCTTTTCGTGCGGAGGCTAAAAGTTACAGTAGCTTATCATTCGCGCCACATGGAAAGAGCGGCAGATTCATATCTGGCATCTATCACGCCGCACTGCTCTGCCAAATCAAAACCAACCGACCAGCAACCGACGACGCCACGATTCATATCGTCAGTCACAAGAACGGGAGAGACTGCTGATCCAACTCTTGCATCGTATTGGGTCAAGAACCTAGTCCAACCAGTGCAGTACCTGCAAGCTGTGGAGACACTATACTCGAGCCGTGGGAGTATTGATGGAAACGGCCAGGGACCGGATATCATGTAAGTCGACAACATACCGACTGGATCTACAAGGACCAACAGTGCTGATTGAATTCAAAGGATTGAGATTGGTCCACATCCAGCACTCCAAAGTGCTACAAAACAAACATTGGAATGGATCGCCAGCGGTGGTCAGAATCAAGCGGAGCACGTGAAGTATGTCCCTACGCTCATGCGTACCATGGTAGCCACGACGTCACTACTGAAATTGGCCGCCTCTTTGTTTGAGGGAGGATTGGACATCAACCTCGCCGCTGTCAACGAGACCAGATCATCTGGGGTGCAAATCATCGACGATCTCCCGGCCTACGCATGGAATAAGGCCGACCGATACATCCTACAGACTCGAATGGCGACCAATTGGCTTCACCAAGGGGGCCCATACCAACGCCTCCTCGGTTCAAGGAGTCCCTACAGCGAAGGAAATGAACATGTCTTTAGAAACGTCTTCACCCTGGACGACCTGCCCTGGATTCGGGACCATTTCATCAATGGCGATGTCCTTTTTCCCTTCACTGGTTTCGTATCTTTAGCCATTGAGGCCTTGAGGTCGCTTACCACCGACGTGGCACCGGCCGTGCTCATCAAAGAGTTTCATGTTAAAGCTAGCCTGGTGATTGAGGAGGACGAACGCGTCGACTTGACCACCAAACTTCGTCCTGCCCCAACGGGCTCAGCAACTGTTTCGCCCACAGCCTGGTTCGTCGACATTCTGTCCTGGTCCAACTCCCACCAATGGACGCAACATGCATATGGTCTGATTGAGGCAGATCATAGCCACGAATCCCTCGCCGAAAGCCCACACGTCCAATCTGCGCTGCAGATACTCAATCGCAAGACACTTCAGGAGCTTGATGCGCAAGGTGAGTACGCTGCATTGAAAGCGAATCGGGGAGTCGTTTACGGCCCATCCTTCCGGCTCATGACTGGTCTTTGGCGAGACTCAGCTGCCACCGTTTCGACCTTGGTATTAGGCCGCCTAGACCCCGACCCTCATGCGCACCCAGAAGCGTCCCCGGTGACCGTGGATCCACCTCTGCTAGACAGCATCTGTCACGCTTTCGGCCCCATGTTGGGGAGTGACAGACCGGGGCCTACTATGGTGCCTTCATTCTGCCTTCAGTTCCGAATATCAAACCGTATCGCTGCGGATGCCGGGCGGGAATTCAAGGTTGTTTCCACGCTCGTGGGTCGTCCCGAGAAGTCAGAGGCGCAGGTGCGGCTCGTTTTGTTTGAGATGTCGACAGATTCTTTGCCTCCGAAGCCTGTCGCCGAGATTGGCCCCCTCAGGCTGCAAGGCATTGAGCGAGGGAATGCAATTGGTTTGCAATTGCCGGAGAGCTATACCTTCAAGCATGTGCCGTACACGAATCTCATGGACACACGCGCCCTCTCCGAGATGGTTCAGGGTAATCCGGCGACCCAAGATGAACTGAGCAAGCGGCATGATTTGGACCGTGCTGCTGTACATTTCCTGTCCCGCATGTTCCAGGAGATTACGGACGACGACACATCGAATGTGCCTGTACATTACGCCAAGTTCCTCGCCTGGGCCAGAAGGGCTATCAAGGCATCACAACATGCAACCACCGATGCTGCAGCATTATTGGCCAAGGTCTCGTCATCGTCTGACACCGGGAAGATGGTTTGTGCAGTCGGCGCACAGCTCCCCCAGATCATCAGGGGGGAACAGCTTCCGATGAGTATCATGCTTGAGGATGGCTTACTCCAGCGTGCCTATGAACAATACTCAACCTCTCGCTTAAATCAAGCGGCAGCAAATTATATCGCACTATTGGCAGCATGTAATCCCGATCTCAGGATCTTGGAGATTGGTGGAGGGACGGCAAGTGCCACGCTACCTGTCCTTGAGGGTATTCAAAGGGCAACAGAAGGACTGCTGTCTTCCTATCAGTATACTTTCACCGACATCAGCGCCTCATTCTTCGACAACGCCCGGACGAAACTGTCTCAATGGTCCGGGCAGCTGAGTTACAGTAAATTGGATATCAGCCAGAATCCTCTTTCACAAGGATTTGCTGCAGAGTCATACGATGTCGTGCTAGCCAGCAACGTGCTCCATGCTACGCCCGACATGGTCGAGACTCTGAAGTATGTGCGAGCGGTGCTGAAACCCCATGGGAAGCTTATCCTTGTCGAGGGCGTGGTTGAAACTCCACAGCCCCATGTGCTGCCGTTCGCCTTACTTGAAGGATGGTGGCTGTCGGAGGACTCCTACCGCTCGACGTCCGATGGACCGTTCTTCAACAAGGAGCTGTGGAGCGATCTACTCCGCTCAACTGGCTTCACTGGGGTGGAGGGTTTTGTGGATGATTATCCAGGGCGGCCAGAACACCTTCACTCTGCAATGTGGTCGACAAGATGTGACACGGAAAGAACTTGCAACGAGAAAGTCGACATCTCTGTCTATCACTGCGTTTCCCAAGAAGACGTCGGGTTTGCAGAGATGGTCTCTAATGATCTGGCCCATAAGCTTGACTGTACAACGTCCGTCAAGCATCTTGTCCGGGATCACCACGACAAGCAGACCTCGATCTGCGTCATCCTGGACAGCCATCAACACAGCATGCTGAGTGATCTATCATCGGCCATGTTCCACGCCATTAAAAACCTCCTCCTGCACACTCCTAGTCTGCTCTGGGTTTTGCCAGACCAGTCTCACCCTGACGCGTCCATAATCAGAGGCATATTGCGTTCTCTGCGCCTCGAAATCAGCACCAGCAGATTCGTCCTGCTCGAAGCTCCTTGCAATGCACGTGGCTCTGAAGCGATTGCGCGACTCGTGAAGAATATGATGCAGGAGGTAAATTCTACGATCCACGGCGAGCAGGAATATGTTCTCGTGGATGATGTACTTCATGTGCCTCGACTGGGAATTGTCGAAACCGCGAAGGAGGTGTTTGCAGCCGAAGCGGGCGGAACAGTGATGAGGGAACAGAACATCCGCCACGCCGAGGATGCTATCGAGATGACTTTGGACGCGGTCGGCAGTCCGGATTCGTTATATCTCCGCGCCAGTGACATCCTGAGCACAGAGCTGGGCGCCGACGAAGTCATTGTCCGCGTTGCGGCAGTTGGTATCAACTTCAGAGATCTACTGCTGGTCCTCGGATCCTTGCCATGGCATGCTCTCGGTTTTGAGGGCGCAGGCGTGGTGGCCCAAGTTGGAACCCGCGTGAACGACCTGCACGTCGGCGACCGCGTCTTCTACGTCGTCAACGAAGGCGGCATGGCCAACTTCGTACGGATGTCCAGCGTGCGTGCCCATAGAATACCCGACGGTCTGGCCATGGTTGACGCGGCCTCCTTGCCAATTGCCTTCAGCACGGCGATTATGAGTATCATCGAGATTGGCCGTCTCCGCAAAGGCCAAACTGTGCTTATCCATAGCGCGTCGGGAGCAGTTGGACAGGCCTGCATCATGATTGCTCAACAAATCGGCGCCCGGATATTTGCCACCGCAGGCTCGACCGAGAAAAGAGAATTCGTTGCGAAAACCTATGGCATCGCGACCGCTCACATATTCTCGAGTCGGAATTCCGACTTCAAACACAGGATCCTACAGGCAACCGATGGGCACGGGGTTGATCTCGCCGTTAATTCACTGAGCGGCCCTCTACTCCAGGACACTTGGGATTTGATTGCCGAAAATGGTATATTCGTCGAGATTGGCAAAAAGGACCTTCTCGAGAACAAGTACCTGCCCATGAGAAATTTCGACAAAAACATCACTTTCAGCGCTATCGATCTACGGAAGTTTGCCGCCGCACGACCTAAGGCCGTGAAGGAATGGTTATCAACTATCGTCCGCATGCTTGAAGGCCAAGAAATCATGCCTGTTCGTCCCCTGACCAGCGTCTCGATCTCCCAAGTCAAAAGTGGTCTGCGAAAGCTACAGTCCGGTACAAACATTGGCAAGATTGTTGCGACGGTGGAAGATGAAAGTGTCATGGTAGAGCGCCCTTCGCTGCGGAGGCTAAGCTCGGAAGGTCTGCTACATCCAGATGCCACATACCTGATCACCGGTGGCACTGGAGGGATTGGTCGCGCATTGGCATCCTGGATGATCAAGAAAGGGGCCCGGAACGTGGCTCTGCTAGGACGCAGCGGCGATTCTAACCCAAATGTGGCCAATCTGCTGAAACGATACGAGGGTACTGATATCTGCATCCGAGCTCTCGCCTGTGACGTCAGCTCTCGCCCTGACATGGTTCGCGCCGTGGAAGCGTTAGCAGATCTTCCACAAGTACGAGGTGTGGTTCACGGGGCTCTCGAATTACGGGTAAGGCAAGCACCATGCTTTGGACCACATTCCCAGTACTGACCATCTTGTAGGATAGGATCCTTGCCAACTCTACCTTCGAAGACTGGCAGCGAACCATGGGGCCCAAGGTTGAGGCAGCGTGGCATCTACATGAGCTCTTGCCAGATCTCGATTTCTTCGTATCTCTGGGCTCCATGTTAGGCGTCGGTGGCCGAGCTGGGCAGTCTCTCTATGGAGGAACTTCGGTAAGTCATCTTGTCGTCCCGAGCACAGTATTGTTGTGGTTGGGACACTTCAAGTGAGACGCCCTGGCATTCGACGTCTCGGATGCCAGCCGAGTTGGCTGTCGATCACGGTCCCGTTTACTCTGCTCGCCACGAGGTTATTGTGAAATTGCTCATATGAACGCGGCTAACGGTAGTCTTAGACGTTTCTCGACGCATTCTCAGAATACCGAATCCGGTTGGGACTGCCTGCTGTTACCGTCAGCCTGCCCCTTGTCGAGGGTGTCGGTATTGCCTTCGATCGCGGCATCGTCCAACACTTGCAAGGCACCGTGGGCGCCAGCATAAACGAAGATCAACTTTTCACTCTGATCCATGGGGCCATCATTGGGCCATCTTCTGGACTCAATGCCCATGGAAGAAGCCTGTCTTGCACGCTCGCGTCGAAGACGGAGGCCGACGACTTGCCGTGGGAGCACATAAGCCCATTGTCTGTGATAGGGCGTCTACGAAATAGAGCCGGCGGTGTCGATCCTTCTTCCAACGAAAGCAAGAAGCTCCAAGGTCATCTACAGAATGCGTCTCCGGAGCTACTTTTAGAGGCCTTGGGCGACAAGGTATCGTCGATTACGAGGATCGACAGGGACGAGATTACGCCCGACAGGAGTTTACTTGACTACGGACTCGATAGCCTGTTCTCCCTGGAGCTTCGGAATTGGATTCGACGGCAATTGAACGTTGACATGGCGCTCAAAGACATTACTGCTGCCCCTAATTTGAAAACTTTGGTCCAGCGGATTACTGCTCGCATGACATCCGTCTCGGCTCCTCCACAGATTCAACCTCTCGCCAAGGCCGTTACTGAAAGTGGTTCGACACCCAGCTCTTCCAGTCATTCGCCCGAAAGTGTGGTCTTACCACGACTCCCACTCTCTCCCCTGCTCGGTCTTCAATCTGACGACGAGCGAGACAGCATAGAGGAGCAGCTCCAGTCTATCGGCATTGATCCATCTAATGTGGAGTTGGTGTTGCCTTGTGCACCGGTACAAGAGGGTATACTTTTCGCTCAATTGAAAGGTCAGGCGCGCCAATACTTTGACTATTGGCCCATGAAAATTACAGTCAAAGATGACACCGGTCATGTCGATGTTGACCAGGTCGAAGCGGCCTGGAAAGCCGTCTGTGTGGCTCAACCTATACTCCGGACGGTCTTTACGAGCTCTCGATCGAGCGTAGGCGCCTTCCAGCAAATCATCCTGAAAAACACAGACCCCCATATTTCTCATACGACGGTTGATCCGCAGGCCAAACTGAATGCGATTCGGAACACCATGGGAGAACCGCAGTTTGCTGCAGCGCAACCACCACATCAACTACATCTCGCCCGAGCGTCTAGCTCTGTCATTTACGCTATCTTCTACGTGAGCCACGCTCTTTACGATTACAGATCGATCCAGCTCATTGGTGAGCAGCTTCGCCAGGCCTATTCCGACTTGGGTAGCATACGCAAAGGGCCCAGCTTGAGCCGATATATTAGCTGGGTACAAAATCATTCGTTGAAAGCGAGAGACTACTGGAAAGCATACTTGTCCGGCGCTCGACCGTGCTCCATCCCCGCTCTGGACAGCTCCGAGTCAAGTCTTCTTGACAAGACTCTGCCACCATACGTCGATGTATCGATCAACCAGCTCTCTCTGCTCCAACCATTCTGTGGCCGACACGGCGTGACAGTGGCAAACTTGGTGCAAGTTGCATGGGGAATGGTGGTCCGTGAGCTTACTGGGTCGCGGTCCGTGATAACTTTTGGTTGTGCCCAGTCCGCAGTTGGAGCCATCGAGGGTGATGAAACGACGCTGGGCCCGCTCCTGGCGAATATCACCTGCTGTTTCCATCTGGATCCCGGGACAACGCTGTTGGAATTGCTTCAGCGGGCAAGAGAAGACTCAGTACATGCTCTGGAGCTTCCCAATTTCGCCATGGCCGAACTCGACGAGGCTGTCGGTCTTGGGCAATCATCACGTTTCGATACGGCTGTGACAATCGTCCGTATGGCTCCAGAGACGCCTGCGGCACCGGATGGCATCCAGGTTCAGCACGTGCAGCCCGAAGAAATCTATACTGAGGTACGTTCTGTTGTTCATTCCCAGTGCCCGCGTACATGCTAACACGTTGCACCGTAGAATGTTCTATTGTTGGGTGTCGGTTATGATAACAACACTATCGGTGCCAGGCTGTACTACGATGTATCCAGGGTTTCCAGGTCGTTGGCGGAACACGCCGGGGGCTTGTTTGCAACCGTGGCCAAGAAGATCCTTGGTGACCCAGATCAGTCAATCCAGGCGCTCGAGTCATCAATCAACCAACCGACCGCCATCTTTTGCGCTCGGGATGTTGCAAAAAGCATATATCGCGAAGCAGCTTCTTCGATTGAGCTGCCAACCAGCTCAATCGAAGACATATATCCCTGCACTCCTTCGCAACAGCATCAGATCCTGGCCTCTGTCCAGCGGAAGAGCGGCGGTTGCATGGATCAGTACGTCTTCCGAGTACCAGAACATGTATCAACAACCAGGCTTTGCGACGCAATCGATATCGTGGCAACGTCCAGCCCTTCGCTGCGGACCCGATTTGTGTCCTTGAAGCAGGGCAGTACTTTCCAAGTCACTGTGAAAACCACGCCGTCGTGGAATTCCGAGACTTCCCTCTCGGATTATCTTTCTTGGGATAGGAACTTCCACATCCGCTACGGTGGGCCAATGTGTCGATTTGGCGAGGTTAATGAGCCAGATGGCAAGAACTACCTGGTCCTCTCACTACATCCGGCCATCTACGATCCGTGGAGCCTCGAGCTTATCATGACTGCAATCAGCAAAGTCTATGAAGACCATGGCAAACCGCCACACCCGTTCCAATCCTTGGGCACATATATTTGTCGTTTATCACACCGTCAGGACGCGCTCGATGCACAGAGAATCTTGTCGGCTCGGCCCCAATGGTCCTACGAAGCATCATCCCAGTTCCCAATCGTGCCCCACGACGCACCCGATGCAGATCTTGCTGACTCAAGATCGTTGGCGATTCCACTGCCACGGACTGATACAGGCAATGATATTGGAACAACCATGGCCGTTCTGCCTGCTGCCTGGGCTTTGTGCCTCTCAAGACTGAATGGGGACGGGAAAGCCTGCTTCGGCATCCATGTGAGTCGCCGTGATGAATCGATTGACGGAATCGCTCGCACGACGGGGCCGATTGCAGCCATCGTCCCATGTGCTGTGGACCTGACCACGCTGGATAACGGCGACTCGCTTCTTGGAGCCGTACGGGAAGACGTTCAGGCAACAACACCATCCCTAGAAGCATTGAATCAACGTGAAGCGTCTGCAAGCGATAGCCTAGGAACGACGTCCGACTCGTTCAGAAATGTCTTGATTGTTCACCCAAATCCTGCCTCCACCAAGCAAACAGGGCCGCCAGAGATACTGGAACTCATGCAAACGAGACTGTCTGAGATCTCATTCGACGGAGCTAGGCTTGTTACGAATTGCAGAGTTCAACGCCACGGGATGTTGTCGATCGAAATGCAGTTCGACAACCGAATTATTTCAGGGGAAGACATCGAGATCCTGCTGCACCAATATAAGCATGCTATTACCCAACTCGTCCTGGAAGGCACTGCTCCGCTGGCCGACTTGGATCCCATGAGCAGTCATGAGAGGTCACTACTCCTTGAATGGAACACAAACAGCCCGAGCTCCGTGGAATGCTGCATTCAGAACCAGGTGCGAGATGTGGCTAAAACGGCGCCGACAGCGCCTGCTATTTGTGCCTGGGACTGCAACCTCAACCACGAGCAGCTGGACGACCTCTCGGATCGAATGGCTGCTCTGCTTCGAAAGAATGGCGTCAAGACAGGAACCATTGTGCCATATTTCTGCGAGAAGTCCGCCGCAGCTATCGTCGTCATGTTGGCAATTCTTAAAGCTGGAGCAGCTCTGGTCGGCATGGACTCGGATCATCCTGCCCAAAGGCTCGACGCCATCTTGACCGAAGTTGATGCGTCTATCGTTGTCATCTCGACCACCTTGCGTGAGAAAGTCAACGCCAAGGTGCAGGTCAAGAATGCTGTGGTGGTGGATGCCGAAAGCATTCAACATCTTCCCCGCGGCGGCCCTGGGCATGTTGCGGTTCAACCGTCGGATACTTGCTTCGTCCTCTATACGTCAGGCAGCACCGGCATTCCTAAGGGCGTCGTGGTTTCGCACTCCAATTTTGCTACGAGTGTGCACCATCAACGCGGGTTTGCGGGCATGTCGGCAGCGACTAGGACCTTGCAATTCTCGAACTTCATCTTCGATGCGGTCATGATCGAAGTCTTTATGACCTTGGTGTCCGGAGGCTGCGTCTGTATACCCCAGGAAGCGGAGAGGCTCAATGACCTTTGCGGCGTGATACAACGAACGCGTGCCAATTTTGCGATACTGCCACCGTCAACAGCAAGCCTACTGAGTCCTGCCGAGATCCCGACTTTGCACACACTATGCCTCGTTGGGGAACAACTTCCACGGCACATGGTGGACCGTTGGAGCAACATTCGTCTGATCAATGGCTACGGGCTCAGCGAGACAACCATCTCCACCTCACTTCGTCGTGTGTCACCCGATTCCGGCAAACATCATCTCAATATTGGGCACCCGATTGGTTGTCGATATTGGGTTGTCGACCCTAATGACCACGACCGACTGGTGGCCCTCGGGTGTCTTGGGGAGCTTCTGGTTCAGGGGCCTGTGGTCGCCCAAGGCTATCTGAAGAACGCCGAGAAGACTAGAGAAGCCTTCATCCCGCCACCCAAATGGATCAGCGACTTCCCATCACTCGATCTGTCGTCGCAACGATGGTACAAAACAGGAGATCTGGTAATGCAAACGGCGGACGGGTCAGTAACGATGCGCGGCCGTAAGGGAACTCAGATTAAGCTCGCTGGCCAGAGGATCGAATTGGAGGAGATTGAGCATCATCTCCGGCAACTATCCGACCCCAGCTGGAAAATTGCGATGGAGCTCATCAGGCCGGATAATCAGGATCAGGACGCATGTCTAGCTATGTTCTTTGCTGCCATGAATGCGAACGACGAATCCAGAGCTTCAGAGACACCCTGTCAATTCTTATCACCCTTTTCGCAAGAGGCCTTGATGCTCAGGCAAGCTCTAACCTCCAAGCTTCCGTCCTACATGATACCGCAGTACTTCATCCGCCTGAACCGACTACCGCTTACGAGCTCCAACAAAACCGACCGGCAAGCACTCCGCACGCTAGGTGGCAGCCTTTCACCGGAACAGCGAAGTGCTTATTCTGGGCTTGGGGTTGCTTCCAGTCAAGTGATGACGCCGCAGCAAGTCATCGATGGCGAGTCGCAGATCAAACACGGCAAGGACCCCCAGGCGGAGCTCCGCAAACTTTGGGCCCGAACTCTTGCTTTGCCTTTGCATGATGTCCAGGCGACGGATGATTTTTTCAGTCTCGGTGGGAGTTCTCTCCGGGCGATGCGATTGGTCAACGCTGCACGCCGAGCTGGCTTCGCATTGACAGTCGAAGATATATTTAACACGCCTGTGCTCTCGGATCTCGCTGCGGCAATGCGCCCGGTAGCATCTGCTGGTGGCAGCACTGGGCGTGCAGGGGCCAGTCTTATGCCACGGCCGCCGAAGCCCTCCTCTGCTACGGCTGTCAGCAGCGAGCTGAGGAGTTGCCTCATGCAGCATGGCTTCGAGATGGAAAAGATCGAGAGTGTGGTGGAGGCGACCGACACCCAGGCCGACCTTCTTGCAGTGTCAGAGTTGGATGGCCAAGGGTTCAATCCCAGATTCGTCATGGAATTCGGAGCAGCCGGTCTCGATCTCGCACAGATGACCGAGGCTTGTGAGGTGGTCCTAAGGCAGCATCATCTCTTGAGAACGATATTCGTACAGCATGGGGCCACTCTTCAACAGGTGGTGTTGAAATCTCCACCAAGAGGAAGCGTGCAAGTCACTACCGACGAGGAAGAATTCGAAGATACAAGTGGGTACTATGTTGGGATGAAGACGATGCTCGAGGATAGGTTGCCCCGATTCCGTCTACTTGCCAGGGGAGACAGATGCCATAAGCTGCATCTCCAGATCCACCACGCGGTCTACGATGCCATCTCACTCCCCATCATCTTCAAAAATCTGGAGGCAATATACAGGCAGGAGGCTGTTGCAACTGGTCCGAGCTTCCACAGCTGGGTTTCTCATATTCGTTCCCTGGACAAAACCGCGGCGAGGGAATTCTGGGCTCAGACATTGAAAGGTTCATCGATGGCATACGTTGTGCCGCATCCCAAAGGGCGACGACCAACCTCGGGTAGTCCCTGCAGCGAAGAGATTCTGATACGGGTTCCAATGATCAAGACATCCCATGGGACCTGCGCAAACGTCGTCCACGCTGCATGGGCGCTGGTGCTCTCGCACATCACCGGCAAGCAAGATGTCGTGTTCGGAAGCGGCCACGCCAATCGAGACCCCGCCTCCTTCCCCGACGTCGACCAAGTCCTCGGTCTTTGTATGAATTATATCCCGGTCCGAGCTCGACTCGACACCAAAGCTAGCCTGGGCGGCTTGGTCGCGCAGATCCAGGCCCAGGCGGTGGCCACCATCCCGCATCAACATCTCGGTGTCCGTGACATGATACAGACCTGCACAGATTGGCCAGCGTGGACACGGTTCAGCAGCGTTTTGCTGTATCAGAACGATGAAGCGATGCAGACGTTCGAGCCCGGGGTCAGATTCGGAGATGTCGATTGCACGATCAAGGGTATTGGCGGAGTGGGCCAGGCTTCGGATCTGTGGCTTCAAGTCTCGCCGTCGGCGTCCATGAAGGAGCTCATGGTACAGGTGTGGTACTCGCAGCGCACTATTCCCGAAGAGAGAGCACAATCAATCGCGCGTCTTTTCCAATCGGTGCTCGAATCGATGCCATTGGCACTGGAGCGGCCGCTCCAGGAAATCACTGAAACGCTGAATAAGACAATGCCGGCTGGCAGTGTCACGGCCGATTTCGATCATCCCAGCCATCCAGTCGATGATGCTTCAACAAACGGTACAGCATCAACGTCTACCCCGAGTGCTCTCACACTGGCCATAGTCTCGCAGGCCTGGGATGATGTCAGTCTTGTCGTACCTGCCGCTGGTACTCAGACACAGGACGAAAAGACAGTTGATGATCAGTCCATGTTCTGGGGCGGAGCCGGTAGCGCCGATCTGGTCACCACGTTGCTGTTATCCCGCTACTATCAGCGAAATGGGTATAAATTGAGCATGCAGGATCTTATTGACAATCCTACTCAAAAGGGGCAGGCAGGTCTACTCGAAGCGCTGAAGGAATAGGTTTGGCCAGCAAGGAAAAATAATTTACGGAGCGAAGCGAAGTTATATTGTATTCCAAAAAGTAGATAGATATATAGATGGGTCTGCTGTAAATTACGTGATTGGTTGAATTCAGAGCATTTGATTGGATACTTGTAACCTTGCATGAGTAGTGGCTTGGCAGCTTAGTCATCTTACCCTATCAAAATTGAATGGTGGTGCTTAGTCATCAACATATTGGATGGATGCTTGGTCAGCAGATCACGTGATCTATTTTCTTGCGTATATTCCTCATTTCGTCCTCTTGGGAAACACCTTCAAATAACGGTGTTGCTCTATACACCAATTTGATACCTACGATGGCACCAGGGATGCATGCGATCTTAGATGTACAACCCTTTAATTCCGCTAATGGTTGCACCTAAGTTGTTTTTTTAATTTATTCTGAAGGTCAATGTCATCACACCTTCTCCAGTTAGCGCTGGTTGCGCTCTTGAGGACACGAACTATGGACCATGGTTCAAGAGAAATATCCCCTTCATGATGACACCTTCCGTATGACTCATCTTGACTTATAAAAATCTCTTTTCCCAAGTCCTTCTTCTTCCTACTGCTTCCCGGCTGCAACGACGCGTCCAAAGACGAAGAACATCCAAGCCAGCAGATATCTCTCCTCTTCAAATTACGCACCTCTCCATACTTCTACAAGCGTGTGGATTCTTTTCTACTGTCTTATCATGGAGCCGGAAATCCCCCCAAGAGTCTCCTCCAAGCTTCCCCTTCTTCGACATAAATATTCAACAATTCTACCTCAAAACCAGCAGGAAAGGTTGGAGAAAAAATACTCTAGAGTCGTTGGCACAGCTTCAAATGCGTCACGTTCATCTATTGAAACTTCGGTCTCTGAATTTCTCGAACGGAAGATTGATGCTCTTACGGCGGGACTTGACTACTACGAAGAGTACCAGAATGGCCTTCGTTCTGCCCTTAACCGAAAAGATCTAACGGAGGAAGACTACCGAAATGAGCTTATAACCCTCGATAAGCAATACACTCCAGCTATCCGGGAACTAAAGATTATAAAGCGACAGTTCCGGACTATCGAAGCCGATGTTGAGGAGGAGCGCGAGGTTGATTTAAAACGCCAGAAATGTGCCAAAGATGCGAATCTCGACTTCCTTGAAAGAGCATATACGGCGACTATGGTTACGCGGGTCATGGGTGCCTCCTCACTCAAATCCAGCAGCAGCTTTAGCCAGAAGGAGTTCAGGAAGGGTGTCATTAAATACTTAGGAGCCAAAAACGACTCTGAGGGGACAGAGAGGGCATGGTGTCACATTACTGGGATGTGGCATGATTCCGACAATATCAAAGCTGCACATATAGTGCCGAAAGCCTTAAGGGGAGATGAGCTAAAGCACTTGTTTGGTGTAGGGGAAGTCGTTTTAGAAGACCCGAGAAATGGTACGTAAAGCAGCACTCTCAAAATTTGACAATCGGTAATTAAGAACAATCAGGCATCACCCTATGGAAGACACTCGAGAAAGGGCTGGATAATGGCACTATTGCCATAATCCCAGTCCCTTCTACGAACGAATGCGAGCCAACCAAATGGAAATGCGTTCTCGTCGACCAATCCTTACGAAACCAGACTTGGGCCTACTCATTTGGCGTAGTTCACAAATGGGAGGTAAGCTTGATTAAATCACCGCCACATATCGAAAAGTGACTAACATATTGAATAGGAGTTGGACGGCAAGGAGCTCACGTTTCTCACTGATAATCGCCCGGCCAGAAGATATTTATACTTCCGTTTCGTTGTCACTTACCTCTACGCGAAGAAAAGGGGCAATATTCAGTGGGCAGAAAACATTGAAAGCCGCAAGGTCCTATGGGCATCAATGGGGCCGTATCTTGCAAAGTCCACCTTAATTTCCCTGGGTAGGAGTATTTCTGGGTTTGATCTCCCTGCTGCTCTAGTAGAAGGGAAAACCTTTGACTGCCCGTCACCAACACCTGCCCCTGAGGAAGAACTTGCGCTGTCTGCCAGCCTACGAACTGCGATGATAGAGTCGGTACGGGCCACGGAAGATGAGGACGAGGACGAAGATGAGGGCGAAGATAGTAACATCGAAGATGAGGAGTAGCCAATACCGAATCTATGCCCACATGCGAGATGCTCTTTTACTTGCTTTCATCTTGACCCTGTTGTGAGGAACAGAAACAGTGACTGATAATAGACTGGTGTTCTGGTGGTAATCCATCTGATTACCATAGCTCCCTTAATTAGCTGACTATTTTTCAATTAAAACTTTTATCACTACAAAATACGAAGATCCACACTTTTTGTAACCAGGTACATCTTCCAATTGGTGGTGAATCCTCCAGATTTCCTGCTGGCTGAACCACACCTTTCCACCTTTTAACATCCGAGGTCCTCTTATTTATACCATCGGTGTCGTAGAGTGCTTGCCATCGCGAATATCAGGAGAAATGCGATTTTGTAGTCATCAGCTCGCAGTCGGGCTCGCAGGGCTTTCTGGCTTCTTGGTTGATGGCCTTACAACTCAACATCAAGCTGGCAGTAGATTAGACGAATGCTCCAAGGCAGTAAGTCTTCCCGACCTCGGGTAAGAGAATATCCTTTGCTAATAGTTCTGAAACAGTGCGAGACATTGGCAAGGAGATTTTCTGGCCAGATCAGCCTGCCCAACTCCACGGTTTATGACGAGGAGAAGGCACAGTTCTGGTCAGCCCAGCAGTCTGAAACATCTCCAGCTTGTTTCTTCCGCCCAGCCAGCTCACAGGATGTTGCAACTGCGGTTTGGACATCTCGCCGCACCGGATGTCCCTTTGCAGCCAAATCAGGCGGCCATGCTGCGATGGCCGGTGCATCAAACATCGCCAGCGGTATCACCATCGACTTTTCCAGCCTCAAGAATGTTGCCGTGAGTAAAGACCGACGTACGGTCTCCGTAGGGCCAGGTAACACATGGTTTGACGTCTATACACGACTTCAAAAGGAGGATTTGGTAGTCATCGGTGGAAGAGTCGCTGACATTGGCGTCGGTGGCTTGACTCTGGGAGGTGGCATCTCGTTCTTCAGCAACATGTATGGATGGGCGTTGGACAATGTTCGAAGCTTCGAGGTTGTCATCGCTTCAGGCGATATTGTTCGTGCCAGTTCTCACCACCATGCGGACCTATACTGGGCACTTCGAGGTGGCGGTAATAATTTCGGACTGGTCACTGAATTCGAGCTCTTCACGCATCCACTGAAAGGAGGCGAGATGTGGGGAGGAAATCTCATTCACCCCGGAGCGCAGAATAGAAGTGTGCTCCAGCATTTGGCCGACTACACCCACCAAGGCGCCGAACAGGACCCCAAGTCTGCGCTCATAGTGAATGTGATATATGACCAGCAGCATGATCAGTACGCCTGCGTGACGCAAGTTGAATATGCAGAGTCCCTTAAGAACAACGCTACGCATCCTGCCGTATTCGACGGCTTCTTTGCTGAGCCAAATCGGCTGCTGGATACAGTGAAGTCTTCGACCCTGTCCCAAATTACAATGGACTTCAATGATGCCAACCCCAATGGCCTGCGAGAGAGCTACTGGGCTGCTACCATAGAGGTCAACGCAGAGCTCTTGTCTGAACTGCTGGACTACTGGGTTGAGGCTATCAGTCCGATCCAGAAGAAAGTCAAGGGATATTTACCGGTATATTCGCTGGAACCCATTGGAAAACCCATGCTTAAGCCGATGGCTGAGCGCGGCGGTAATGCGCTTGGTCTAAACGCAGAAAAGCCACTTATTATAATGAATCCGAGTGCTAGGTGGGAGAACGCAGAAGATGATGAGATTGTCATCGATGCGTATGTTGGTTGGCTTAAGAAGGCGAAGGCGAAGGCAACGGAGCGAGGGCTCTGGAATGATTTTGTTTACATGAACTATGCGAGCGTCAAGCAGGATCCTATTCAGAGTTATGGAAGTGCCAATATTGAAAGGCTTGAAAGCGTGGCAAAGAAGTATGATCCTGAAGGCGTCTTCCAACGCCTGCAGCCTGGATACTTCAAGCTCTAGGGTTGATCATTTCATTAGAAGTCGGCTTTTTCTCTTAAATACGTTCAAGGCATATTGGCAAATATGTACATCTATTCTGCGCAAGCAAGCTACAGGGAACGGGCTGCCTGCAGCCACTGCTCGATGCCAGAAAGTGCCCTGCGAGGTAGATCTTTGTACCTCTTTTCATTATAGGTATCGAGTAGGCTCTGACGGAGACGTTTGGCCCTGATAATCGCAATCTTCTTTGGCTGCTGTGCATTTTCTTTCTGCATGAATGTGTTGACCTCTTTCTCGAGTTTCAGGCGCTGCTGGCGTACTTCCGGACCATCCGCCTCCTCCGCAGCGCAGAGCTTGCACTGACATTTGAAACCCCAGGTTCGCTGGAGGGCTGCTGTTCTGGCGTCGTAATCGCTGGTCTCGTCGTAGCTGTGTGTGATTTCCTCTCCTGCAGAAATGCGACGGGTCGCACGGAGGATCATGAGGTCGCCAATGTAGTCTTTCTTTGCATTCGAGGCACAGGAGTGGTTGATGTATGCTGCTCGAACCCAGAGGCCGGTGCTAGCATTGCTGATATCTTCATTTTCTGTCTGTTGGCCTGGGCCAAAGGCATTCCGTTGGATAATATCGTGGATTTGGAAGGTATCTAGTACCGGTCTACCGTCACTTTCTTGAAGCTTGTTGCCGAGCCCCTCATAGTCTCCGAAGAGGTCCAAGATGCCCTCGACTTGAGAAGGGTTGTTCATGAGCTTCTGTACCAGGGCCTTGTGTAAACCGACGGGGAAGACTCTAATGGAAGCATCATCTCGGAGATCAATAGTCAGACATGACATTGCTTCTGGATCATGGCTCCAGACAACGCAGAAAGCCTTCTCATACATGATCGTCTCGTTAACTTCGATATCACGAGTCGCAAAGAGGCCACGACCCGCTTCCGGGCTCTTTTTTACCTCCGTACATCCGTGGAAGTTGGCAACGTCTGCCCGACCTTGGGTCTTTGGTAGGCTGCTAGCTACTTTCCTTAAATCATATATACCCGACTCTTTCTCCTGAAGCCGCATTTTTATTCTCTTTAGATTGATCTTCGCCAATCGGTCACCAGGCTGAAGTTTCTCTTGATGTTCAAAAAAGCTCCTAGCTGCCTCAAAGTCGCCTAAACTGTACGCCGCGCTACCGGCACGAGAATACGCCTTTGCATCTAGAACTCTCTGCTCTTCGTCGGCCCCATGTGTGAGAGACGAAGTTGCATCAGAGATTGCCTCATCATAGCGTTGGAGGAGAAGATTGACGTAAGAACGATTCCGGTGGATATCATTCCGCAGAATGCTGTCATCCTCCTCTGAAGCTGATCTTAATCCTTCGGAATAACAAGAGTGGGCCCTCCAATATTCTTTCTTCCCAAGCGCTGCGTTGCCTTCTTCCTTACACTTGCTGGCCGGTTTAGATGCTGAAATTGAATCCGGACCACCTTCATTATTGCGCCACGAAGACGGACTGTCACTGTAAGCTGTAATGATGATGTCTGACGGGTGGTCGACGCGGATCACGGATTCATCCTGGTTATTAAGTGTATAGTAAGGCTCCTTCACTAAGAAGGTTAAGCCAGAATCTAGCATATCTTCACCGTTCCTTGTGCTATGCAGGGATATCTCCAGCCGCTCCGCCTCGTCTGAGCCTTCTTCCCGCACGACCGTCCAACTAGACGTCTTCAGCCTGACCACTGGGGAGATACGGCGGAGTGAGATCACTTTCCCGCGGTGGTGAGTCTCCATGCGAAGATCTGACAGTTTCATGGGCTCTAGATCCGCCAGGTTCGCTGTACAGGGCAAATATGGACAACCAACAGCATATGCCGGCATAGTTTCCTGGCTGTTCTCCTTTGGTGCTGTTCCTAAATCAAAGGCTGCGGCGGCAAAGTCATCCATCACGGACTTGCCAACCGCTTGCTGGACCAGAGACTTGCTGTCGCTGGTCTCTCGCGACCGGCCGGCTTGTGATTGACATTTCTGGATATGATCCTGGGCTGTCTTCTGAACACGCTCTCCCTCCTCCGGCGTCATAAAAAGAGTGGCACTGGCCATGGTAGGCTAGAATTGACTGATAGGCCTTGAAAAGCGCCCCGTCTTGATATCCCTTAGCACCTGATAACTACTAGCGTGAGAAGCGAATATAAAAGTGATGTCGTGGTTGTATAAATCTGTAGGTCCCAAACGCTGGCTTTTTTTGTCCCTCTTAACGCTGAATAATTGCTTATGGCATCGAGTTTCTTTTTTCCTTTTCCCCGTCAACTTGCGAGTCTTTTTCCGAACCGCTGAAGCAATCACCAAATGATAACTCGAGGAGTGTTTGAATTTATATAAGATATATATATATGTGTGATCTAGGGTTTAGCGGCACCGCCCGCGTAACCATCTCGGGATTACTCTTTCTTTTTAGATCGAGATGTTACCTATTATATGGAATAAACAGTATTGAACGCCTCCTTTGGCCCGATACTCTTAGTTACTTTTCCAATTTGCCTATACACTCGGTAGGCCCTTGGAGTCCTGGCGGAGGCCGTGTCCAAGGCTGTAATGGATTAGTGCGTTGAGGCGAGGCGGGCTTCATAAGAATCGCGTGGCTTGTTGGTTGAGTTTTAAATTTATATAGTTAACTATCAGATACTCTAAATCAATCTATTGCACTGGTTGCACTGTCGGCGGCAATTTAATATTGTTTTAGGGGGCTGTTCGGTAGTATATATCGATAGCCGATGGCGAGGGAATTTATATACCATGATATTGACATTCTTAAGCCGCTTTTTCTGGAAATCTCGTTTGGTATATAGTTGTGCCTGAGAAGAAGAGGGCGGCAGCTCTTCCCACCTGGCCCTCTAGGGCTGCCATTCATTGGAAATGTACACCAGATAAAGGGTCCAGATATATACACATCTCTCACCCAGAAATGGTCGTGCCATACTGGCTGTCAAAGGGATTCAGGCTGGGCTGCTGAACCCTTGTATGACGTAAAAGTACTAGCTGCTACAGGGTATTGAGAGTAGGCAGGTCATACATGAAATGCTCAGCACTAACAACTTTATCCCTCTATTCCATCGATTCTTGTCAAGCCTGATTTTCAGGCTCCTATTGGGAACACTTAAGCATCTATGACGTAGAAGAGATTCAGCATACTGATCGTATCCTCGAGGATCTCGTTTATGTATGCCATCGTTTCGGCTTTCAAGCAAGCTAAAGAACATCAACTACTCGGCCAAACCGCCCTTGGTAGCAGATTCATCAGAACTGGCGCCTGTCATTGGATTTTTCTCTTCAATTCATCATGATGGCATACATGCTTCATCCAGAGTGTACTCATCACATATATGCAGAGCTAGACACCGTAGTCGGTGTGGACGGACTCTCGGGCTTTGAGGACATGTCTAGTTTCTTTACACGAAGGCGTTCGTCAATAAGATATAGAGATTGAGACCGCTGGCCGGTTGTTAAGGGGGTAGCTCACGCCTCCATAAGAGACGACGAGTATATGGGCTGTCATATACCAAAAGCAGCAGTCGTCACAGCCAACCATTAGTCATTAGATATGGATGAGGAGCTGTTTCACGAACCGGAGGAGTTTAGGCCGGAATGATGGCTTGGTAGCCATGATCTGCCGTAGAGTACTTTAATCGGGCCGTAGGGTATGTACGGAGCAAAATTTGGTGCGGAACTCAGCATACACAAATGCTACTCGGATCCTCTGGGGGTATCAGTCATTCGTATGCGGAGGATGGAACCCGGAATTCGGATATAACGACTCGTGGAGCATGACACAGAATCCGCCCACCAATCCTACACCATTTATCTCATATTTCCGAGTCCGTAAACCGCGGCTGAGAACAACTATCGAGAATACATGCGCAGAAGTAGATGTCCTTTCGAGCTTGAATTAAGTGTAGATGATAGGTAGATAATAGCAAGAAGACACACATAATGCATATACAACTGCATATTCAGCACCTCATAGGAGCATTTTTATGGGATAACCAATATTCTTAATCTTCTACTGATCAAATGTTTTCTACATCAATGACGAAGAAGAAGAAACGTCTTTTCTCCCCTATTCTATATCACGTGAATAGACTGGCTTATATAAGCAGGAACGACGACTTCGAGAAAGGGAAAAGCAGAGCTTCTTCTCGTTTGATGATAAAGATATAAACATCTCGCCGACGACTTGCTTTGCAAAGACTTGCTGTCCGGTATTGACCACGACAAGATATTGAGAAAGCTGTGAGTCGGGGGGCAGAGCTGGCCTAACTTGCAAGCCCTGGTTCGTGTATGGTGGCGCCCACATTGCCCATCCCAACCTGCTGCAGGACGTTTTGCTGTCATCTTTGGCCCTTGCATTGAAGGTGACAAACGTCAGCCTGGCTCGGCCTAACCCGCAGTTGACGACCTCTCTTCCGAATATGACTGATATGTATCAGCGACAAAACAACGACTGAGTTCAGGATTCCGTGCAAACTTGGTTGTATACGTACATACATAGTCGGTATGCGATCGGCTGTTTTCAAGGAACCTCGACTTGGCAAGGAGGGGTCTTGGGGAGTTGTGGAGGCCCCCAAATATCACACTGGCAGGCTTTAGTAACACCTTTCGAAGATTCACCAATCAATGTACAGTAAGGTATGGTCCGTGAAACATGGATGCAGCCAGAACTCTTTGGCAAGGATTGGAGAGGAATTGTAAGCAAAGCCCGTGTCCATGACCCAGAATGGATTACGAACACCAGTTTACATAGTACATATAGTATTATTCTCCATCGTTAAAGATAAAGGCAAAAGGGGAGTCGATCCGGCCTAATACGGACCCTGGCCATTTAAGTTATACAAAAAACGAGCCATATCGAAACTAGAGGATCGTTGTCGATTAACCATATCCTGCATCAGATAACAGCAAGGCATCCACTCGATTCGTGGGTGGGTTTCTGTCCGAGGCCCGAAAGCTATGTGGACAATCGCTTGTAGGATTGATGAAGTCATCTCCAGGCCACTCTACGACATCTCCCAGACTGGGAACACTACAGGTATGAGCATGGGTATTTCAAAAGGAGGAAGTTATTCCATTGACCAGCGGTTTACCTGGCTCCGATATCCCGTTTGATGGGCTCTTCAGATACCATGACCTGAACGGATGGACGGCCCGGGCGTCTTGAACGTTGCTAACTCCGGCCTAAACGGTCCACAGGTATGGGGTATTTCAGGCTCTATCCCGTACAACTAAGCCTGCCTGCAGCCAGATACATGGAAACCTTATGGATGTAATAGTCTAGGGTATATGGTTCGCTTGATGTTCGATTTATGCAATATAAAAGGCGTGTACCTCGCTCCTTGCTTCTAGTCCACGACTTATCAAGCCATCCTTTTACTGTATACCACTCTCCACTCTCTCGTCCACACTCTTGAAACGTTCCAAATATGGGCGAACCAACTATTACCGATATCGATAGGCGGACATGTACCCGTGTGGTACCTATGAGGGTGATATGTGCGGGCATGCCTCGTACCGGAACGCTTTGTACGTTGAGCTGGACACTCTATCCCCTAATCTGGTCAGATTCTTGGAAGCTATACTTATCTGCATATAATATCAGCTCTTCGAACTGCCTTGAAGATTCTAGGCTTCGAAGATACATACCATATGATCAGCTGCGCCGTAGAAAACCCAAAAGATTGCGAAATATGGGTCGATGCCCTCCGTGCGAAATATGAAGGCGTCGGCACATTTGAAAAAAAGGATTGGGATGCTATACTTGGCCATTGCCAGGTACGACTCTTGAACCTAAATTGCAGATAACATGAGAATTCGAAGGCTGAATTGCGTTTAGGCTACAACTGATGCTCCCGGCTGTGCCTTTATCCCCGAACTCGTGGCAACATACCCAGATGCTAAAGTTGTTTTGAATAAGAGGGATGTAGATAAGTGGTATACGTAAGTTTGCCCATGCCACAGTGCCTGAATTCCTTATATATCATGCCTAACGTGGCTTACGTTTTTAATTTCATTTAGCTCTGTCCTTAACACCATCTACAAGGCTCACATTGTCAACCAAGAGCTGAAAATCAACGAACACCGCTTTGTCTTGTTGGAATTGGTCTGGAAACATCTGTTCGGAAACGATTTCCGCAAAAATGGTAAGGATGCCTGGGCAAAGCACTACCAGATGGTTCGCGATGTAGTGCCGGCGGATAATTTACTTGAATTCGAGGCCAAGGATGGGTGGGAGCCCCTTTGCAAGTTTTTGGGAGTGCCCGTACCTGATGTCCCTTACCCAAGGGTGAATGATACGGATAACTTCTGGGAAAGGTTTGCAAAAGGAATTGGTGCCGACTTGGATCAAATCAACGAGATTGTAGCTAGGATTGAGCGTGAGGAAGCTCAGAATGACGAAAATGTGAGACTCCCGAACTAATAAATATATTCAATGGAGTTGCTGCGCTGGCTTAGATTATATCCGCGTTATCATATTTTATCATACTCTGATCTAGTTCTAAGAATTATAAGTAGGCGAGGCAGTGTGTAGTTCATTACCAGCCTTCGGTAACCTAGCCTTGCGACCGTAATTCATATTCTTTCATCCATGACATCTCCACTGCAATCTCTAATTATTGGTATGAACATGCCCAGGTGAGGTCCAATACAATTCCAAGACGCTCTGGTAATTGGGCCACCCCTCACGGATGTGGCTATCAGTCATTGTCAACATTTACCAGTAGGTTCTGCCATTTGTCGATCAATCATTGAGGCCCACGGTCATGTCACTTTTGCGCGGCTAATTTTCGCATTGACCGGGACACACAGGGGCTTTAGCAACTCTTCCGCCCCCCCAATAGATGGGAACCGACAGGCTACCCAATATCAGTGGAGGCAATAAACCTATCGATTGACAGTAGGCATCTCAAGAGATAATTCTCCTTCAACGCAGATTATTCTCGAATAGATAAGATGTAGACATGAACTGCAGCACTACATGTTTCTAAACGTATTTCCGGAAGCGCTTCTGCGATCTTTCTTTTGGTAACTCACTCGATCAATGTTGTCAACTGCTGGCCTGGGTTTAGGCTTCGACTGTGGAGCAAAAGTTATTGTCTTTTCTCCCCCAGATCGACCCATTGAAGGTCGTTTCTTGGTCTGGTGTTTGCGAACCCTGGACTCAAAGGAATGGTCGTGAGTTCGTGAGACCTTAGAAGACGAGGTCACTTGCATTTGAGGCTGTTTGGGTTTATTTCGCCTATAGGAGGCGGTAGAAATCTGTTTCGAAGAAGGCTCTCGCGCTGTTCGAGGCTCATCATCTTCGGAGGACATCTCGTCTGAGCTTGAGCCCGGTACCTCGTCGATAAGTTCCTCCTCAACAGCCGTCAACCCTCTCTCAGGTCTAGCAGTTGCTGCTGGAGCATTTCCTGAGTGTGTGAGAAGGTATTCTCTCGAGTTTTCGTCAATGGCAAAATCTTGGTCGTCAAATAGTTTATTGAATCGCGAATCCCCAAGTAAACCACCAGTGCTGGGCTCGGTAGTGCCAGAGCTATTCTTTTCTTTTTCAGTAGCCTCGTCGCCTCCTTGTGCCAGTACCCTCTGTGCTTGGAGTCGCTCTCTCTTCTCTTCCCTCTCAAGCAGCCTTTCCGCGAGTTTCCTGTTAACTTTCGCCGCAACCTTCTTCTTTCCACGAACGCGGCTCTCTCTCTCTTTATCAATCTTTTCTTTAATCTTCTTATCCCTTTCTTCTTCCCATATGAATGGATTTGCAATTAATCGTGCCTCTTCGTACAAGCGTTGAGCAACAAAGTAACCATGCATATATGGGCGTAACAGTGTTGTAGTTCCAATAAGATGATCCAAGTTCAGTACACGTAGCTGAGGAACTGTGAGGAACTTATAGTTATCGTAAACAGAGCCAGATTGGCCGGTGACAAATGCGTGTGGGTCGTTAGGATCGTCTGCCATTTCTTCAACAAGGTTGTCCAGGAAAGCACACCACTTAGGTGCTGGTCCGAGTTGTGGAATGAAAAAGGAGTGTTGCTGCCTCCCCTCGTTCGCCGTTAGTATCATGCCACTGTCCTTGCACCACGCTACACTGTTGATATCAACCGCCGGTTCTACGGACGTCCATGGAGTACCATCTCGTTGATCCCATATTTTGATAATGCGCTTATCTGCTGACATAATTTTCGGATCACTTGTTTGTTCGCGTGTCGATATAGACGAGGTAAGGAATGTTAATGTGTGGATGGGGTACCCATAACCTTGGTCCTTTTCAAGAAGAGGGATTGGTGATCGAAGGTCATATAAATGAATGAGACCGGTAGATGAGCCAGTTGCAAGGGTGAGGCCAGATCTGTTAAATTCCAGGGCGGTGATTTCGGATTTATCTTTGGTGTAGGGTGAAAGGATAGCAGCCCTTGCTTTTGCGCGAGGGTCCCAAAGCTCAACGGTTCCAATAGACGTCCCAAAGGCAAGCAGGTTGTGGCTTTCCTCGGCCACTGCCCCTGTATTCACACTTCCGGTGTGTATACCACCTTGGAGAGCACCTCCACCAAGAGTTGTGAAATCGTCTCCTCCAACCTCAACCTCGTAACTGCGCATATATCGACCCTGTTCTAGATTTAAACGAAACACCTCTCCCATGCCATTCTCATTGACTCCGACAGCAGGAGTGAGCGCTTCCGCGGACTGCCTGTCGTACACTAAATCTCTGCCGTACCGAGGTAGGCGCGTGGTGTAATGGCATCCGGAAGGAGTATGGAATTCCAACGAACGATCCGATTGAAGATGTAGCGACTTTGAATAGTCTGATGACAGGAGCAGAAACGTTGTATTTAAGGATATTGTATGGCGGGCATATGAGAGCGATAGATGTGGAAGGTAATGTACATGCATTTGTGGTTTGTAGGTACCTAGATCCTTTCCAGTCAGAAACTAATACTATGTAAATTGAAGATACGGCCAACACTAACCTGTGCTCATTACCCACTGTCCATCCTCACTGACACGGATACATTGACTTGCTTCTTCAAACTCGAAATCTTGAAGCAGTTCCACCCGGTTTGAATACTCTGCGTCCGCCTTCAAGCTTCGCTTCCGTCTTCTGGCAAGCCATTCTGGAAGAGGTCGTGCGGTAGAGGAGCCAGATATCGTATATACCGGTACCACTGAATGGTTGGAAAGCTTCATGCTTGCGGCCAACAATCCCCTTTGCTACTTCATTGACATCCTTCATAAGTGAAAAAAAAAAAAAAAAAATGAAGGCAGAGTCACGTGATATAGTATCGCGCTTAGCGGCTAGTTTGCTCGGCTGCGACGATGGCCCTAAAGCCAGAATCGCTAACTCCGATATTGGGAACACTGGCTCTTCCTCCTTCGCTTCACAGGCCTCCTCCTGCAATTCCTTTTGAGGTAAGCCTGGGGCTACACCCTGATGGTCCTCTGATATATGAGATGGTACAAACGAACAAACAATGCACGGGATCTTGAGAAAGTTCCGAGATATAGGTTGAGGATATATGATTAATAAACAGAAAGTCGACATGTAATGATATATCACACGCGGGAAGCTTTTTAAAATCCTACTGAAGACCAGCTAAAAAGAGTCTTCGTCCTCTACCTACCCTTCTGAGTTCGACGCCTGCTGTTCTTCCATAACTACCAATTCCTATAGACAACTAAGTTCCAAGTCAATGGACGTAACGAGAGAAATGCGTAAGCCTTGACAATAATATCAGTAACTATCTACCTAGTTTCTTAGTAGTAGTAGTAGGAACTGACTAAATAGAACTGCTCTCAGTGCCCAAACCTATGGAGTTTTAAGGAGTTTTGGCCCTGTTCCGTCAAAGAGGAAAATTTGCCTCAAGAGAAGAAGGAAAGCGTTCAGAGGTGCGTGTGCAGTTTCAGTGGGAAAAAGTGTTGGGGCTTAATGGATGGCGTGGATGCAGAATGCGTCATTACTGCATGCCACTATTCCAACCAGAGGGAGAGACCCGATAGAAAATAAAGATAAAGCCTGCCACGACTTTTTATTTTCCTCGGATTTCGAAAGGGGGAGGACACTCACTGGGGGTATATGAGTCTCTTTTATAAGTATCAACCCCGTTACTTACGCTGTGATTCACAGTACAAAACTTTGGGGCATGTCAAAAGTCTGGTTCAGGTTTATTTGAACGCACTCTGGTCCTCTCTCCGCACTTCATATTTGGCCGTTAACTACTAATTCAAAATTTTCGAGGAGCGTGGAGCAAATTGATAAAGTTTTGTTATATACTGAAGTTATAGAAACAAGTTGGGGGATGTAAGTTCCCTATGTGAACTAAACATCAGGTCGATATGCGGGGGGAGGCTCTAAACGTGGCGCAGATGTCAGAAAGTAACTATATTTGTATTGCCATTGTGATATTTCCGTAAGGCGGAAAGGCCCCTGAGTCTTATGTCTTATACAGAGTTTAGATAAAAATACAGGTTAGACTCATGAATAATTATATGGGATAGATGAATGGAAGTCACGGTGCGTTAATTATCTGACTAATTCTTTTCTTACTATCAAGATGTGATGATTGGATACATACAGATAGCTATTTCGACGCGGAAAAAAAAAAAAAAAAAACCCATACCATACATCATCCGTTCCGTGGACAACCGAATAGATATATGATTAGATGCAGAAGAATATTCTTTGCTCTAGCCTTTACCATCGTGTTCACTCCCCAACAGCCTAACGGGAATACGACGGGTAGTAAGCCAACGATAAGTAGACGGCGTATCTAGTGACACCTTGGACTGGTACAAATATGTGCTCTTGGGTGTGTAGTAGCGATGCATCGTGATATATGGCCAAACACCCTAAGCTGAACACAGGGTTTGTTTGGACATTCCACTGTCTTGGCGGGACAGTGGAAGTGATGGCCTGCTGCTCTGAATGAGGGCGTGCTGAAAACAGATCCCTCTGAGCTTTGGATAGAATCGATAGGACTGCAGCTGACTAGCCTGCTGTTGTGGTGTATCGTTCCATATTCGGATAATTTAATTCAAACTAATGGCCCCTCACGATAGATAACTAGATGGTACCTTAATGCCTGATTTAGAAGAGGAGTGGTATGTGCGGGTGACCAGCTGATTGGAAGTTTCGTTGGGGTAGAGCGTTCCGCGACGAGAGAAGGAGAGGTCATCACGCGATGTCTCCTTGCCCTTGCGCGAGGAGACGACAACTACCGTGCTGCTTGAACATTCAGGCAATGAGGCGGATGGTGACACGGGGCTTGATGGTGTATTTTCTGCTTGACTCTTGCGAGAGTCATTACGAACGTTGATGACTACCGGCTGTGGCTTTTGCAATTTCGCCAGGAGGCCTAGGTCAAGTGCGCGCAGAAGATCATTGATGACGCTACACTGAGGTGGAATCTCAATTTGCTTTGGGGTGAATTCAATATCGACGGCGGCATAGGCTTTGCCTCCACGGCTTCGGATGCAGAGGATGAGGTTGTGTGCATGTCGAATACCACGGTCACAAAGATTTCCTCCCTTTGAGATGACCTCTATTGGGTTTGCACAGATCTTGCAACGGGAAGCGTGTCCAGCATATCGGTCCATAACATGGAATTCCTGGGTAATGGGCTGACGGCTATGGCTAAGGATGGCCGGTGGCCCTGACTGAGAGATGAAAGAAGGCATTGTTGATGTTGATAAGGTCGACTATGGTAATGTGTTTATTGTCGCTGTAGAGTTGTGGCCTGGTTGAAATACTCCAATGAAAGGTATATCTGGTTGACTGATGAGGAAATGTAGTCAACGAGGAGGGGGTATGTCAGGCTTATTTATATTCCAGGGGGCTGATGAGCAGGTAATCGGATACCATCTTCAACTTGCAGCTAAAAAAGCTCAGACCCGCTTAGACTTTCGAGCCAAGCCATCTGTAAGTATCCGCGCTGGGCAACCCTATTTTACGAGATCGCAGGACACAGCTTGGAAGCAGCTCGCGCCCAATAGCAGCGTTGGGGAACGAGGCTTAGCCAATAGTGAGAAACCATCCTGCTGGTGCCTATTCTTACTAATGATAATAAGCCAAGCTTGAAAGATGGATGCCTAAACCCTCACACCCTCTTGCACCTTTAGCACACCCCAGGATGTGCGCAGCAGCTGGGATCTCGCAAGGCGGAACATTCCATTGCATGGGCGCTAGGCTAAAAGCAGGCGCCGACGAATTTTGATTCCTCGGTAGCTTACACCCTGGGTTGCTTATTGCTTATTGCCACGGATAGTTCCTCCAGGTATCGTACTTGATCTTTTTGGTTATACAATCAAGCTATTCACTTCGTCCAAGGCGGATTCCCGAGTAGTGAAATTACCGTGCCTCGAATAACTCCATGTTACCCCGTTCTTATCCACGGGTCAGGTCAACCGCCATAAAGAAGAGAAAGAGGCAGACGTCATAGTCACAGTAGTTGGTAGCTTGAGCTTGGGGAAAGTTGAGTGGCACACAGTTCAAGAAAGGAGTCCTGTGCCTGTCCGCCAACATCGTGGGATGAGTGTGCGCATTGCCCAATAACAGCTGTAGAATTATAGGACATTACTTCCCCTCGCTATTGATCAAGTTGGAATTCCCCCTCCAATCGTCCGGATGACCACTCATATTTTTTTAGGTAGGGGTGGTGACGAGGCAGCGCAAATCTTTTCGTTGAGTCACTCCGATTGCAGATACTTCGCAACCTCGCTTATGCCCACGCCCGATCTTTGAGGCTCAAGGACGCTCAGCCTTTTATTTAGTGTTGAAAGCCACACCTCGCGATGGATGAGGCTGGTGATAGCAATAACAAAAATCACTCCGTATTATCCGAGCACTTTTGCTCCCGAAGCCACAGCACCAAAGAGTGGGTTACCAAACCTGCCACCCTAGAGTTTCAAGTAGTCTGAGTCGAGCCACAAACTAACAAACGAGCGAGGCTGGTGACGGCCCCTTTTCCCATAAATCATGCACCGCCTCTGCTCTACCCGGTAAACTGAATCACTCCAGCTGAGATGAACATGGAGCTTTTCCGAGAACGGCATAGTGTCTTCTCTCGAGCCCGAGCCGTCCCTCGTTGGCTATTAGGGGCAGCTCTCTAACACTATCCTCCAACATCTTGTTGCTCTCCGTTGTTGGTTGTTTTTCCCTGGTGAAGTTGAAGAGTTGAAGTCGTTAAACTTTGTCATTTCTATTTTGGGCCTCCTGGTCACATGATACCTACTGCAAACTAAGCAAACAACTATTTATGGGCTGATTTTTCTTTTTAAGCGCCCAAACTTCGACCTCGAGCAAACGTTGGCCATACAAGATGTCAATAGGACGTCACTCTGCGACATTAGGTGGTCAGGGGGAGGTTTGAGCGACAGAGATGGGTTTGGGGGCCTGCTTTAGATCTGTTCTATCGCGCTTGCGCCTCAATACCCTCATAACACTCAATCTAAACAATGATTTCCATTTCAATATGGAGACTTATCCCGCGCCCAACGCACTCTTCTTCGGGGAGACAGTTAGAAAGCCTGGCTTTTTTAGAGGTCTACAGAATGAGAATTGCTCCACAATATACCCATGATACTGCGATACTACCGATAAGTACTGGCTTGCCTAAGCGTGGGGGGTAGATAGGGATATAGTTTGGAGGAATCGTGCTAGATTCTCCCTCTCAAACATCGTGTTTGTTTTCGTATCAGCCTTGCAGTGAAAAATCTTTCTTGCTGCATCGCGGGAAAGGAGGTTTTCTTGGTGTGCAGCTTCTGCAAAATTTTGTTGCACGAACAGCATTGTCTGCTGCTATCTTCTGGTTTCTTCTATACTCCTTACCATTACCCTGCTGTTGATATCCAGGCAATCATAATGGCGGAATTCTGCCTTGCATTACATTAGTCTCAGTGATCATGATTGTGAGCCTGGCTATGTGTTCACTTTCATCGCCACTCGCAGTGCTATTCCACTTCCCTACCTCAGAGGTGGAAAAAGCCGCATTGCCTACGCCGTGTTATCCCCGATTCAGTTCTTGTCTTTTCTCTTTGCATCCACCATACTTTCCGCCTATGCCAATTCCCTGCAAGTTGAATCACCAATAACATGTCCAATACCAGCGCCGGCTGCCGGCCTCTGACGTTCAAGCATGCTCATGTGGTTTATACTCTAGGCAGCAGTGCTCAAATCTTCCCCTCGGCCTTCAGTCCCACTATTTACCTTGGCCATATACATTCTAGGTGATGAGTGAGTGGCGTACATGGAGGTTTTCCCCTATCACTGGTGCCTCTAGACACCCTCTTTTACTCCCGCTTCTATCCTAGTTTACTTCTTTTTTCTTTTTTTTCTCGCTGCCGTCAATGATGTGCCATACACCCCATACGGGATATCGCCGGAAGTGATTCAATCCCTCCTTGCCCGGCATCCTTGGTATTATGATCTCATTCGGACCAGTTCCATGCAAATATGCTAAGCCCCAGCATCACCGAAAATACAGTAGAGTCATGCATCTCACAACGGCGAAGCAATGCAACTTTCCGTTAGGATTAATAATCCTGCCTCTTTACGCACCTCATGGTAAATGGTTTATGCATCTGGTGCAAAATTACTCGCGGCTCTTCAACCGTATTCCGTCTTTCATACCAAACGAGGACTCCATCCTCTGATAGTTTCTACTTTCAACAGTGGCAACTTTTTTTTAGCTAGAGTACTTTGTCAGGATTATGGAATCATTATCCCATCATCTCTTGCATATTGCTGCGCCTGCTCGCTTGATTAGAAAATCGAAACCAAGCAATTCTGCCCATGGAATTGCTCAGTAGGGCCTACCCCGAAGCACAAAAATAGGGGCTTACAGACTGATAGAGTGAAAATATCATAACCATAATATATCCATGGATTTCTAACTGCGGTCTATCACATGCGAGGGAATTCTTCTCCCCCAAGCCCCCTTCTTTTCGCAGAAATTGAATATCATTCAGTATGACAGGAATATACTAGGACTATGGTTTATTTACTTACCTACCATAGAGATTCCCATTCATCAATAGCCAGAAATGTGCCCCTGGGATAGTATATGGCTGGTGCTGCCTAACTACCCCCACACGCTGATTACGGCCTTCGTTTCAAGGCACTGCCTCACTGCTTAGCTCAGTTGGTTGCAATTCTCACGCACATTTTCTCTTTGCCGCATTTTGGAAACAATCTCATTTTTGGGTCTGGGATTGTGTGAGCGAGAGTTGTCGTCTTAAATGCGATGTATTCGTTGTATTAGACGAAGATTTCCCTTATATCACATACAGAAGCCGTCTTAATATTCAAACCTAGGATTCACCAAATTTGCCTATCCTACGCTTTACTTATGAAAATCAAACAAAGCTGATTACAGACACATACCGGCCAAAAACCAAATTTCACTTCTATAAAACATGGCTCCGTTGAAAGGTGATATGCAAAGGGTCTTTCAGGCTTACCAGCCACTTTTCGTCGGGCAAAACGCGTTGATTCGGCGAAGAAAGGCAATATTAACGAAATTACTAACTTACCAGTGCCCTCCCAGCGATCTGCTTGCGGATTTGGGCCTTCATAAGATCGTTGATATTTTGCAATCTTTGTTGAAAGACAACGCCTTTGCTTTAGAAGATGCGGAAAAACATGACCCAAAACCAAGTCAGGCTTATCAAACGGTACAAGGGGGATATAGTGCCAATACTTGGGTTCCAAAAGGCTCATTGAAGGATACTGGTGACAATAGTGTGTCGGAAGAAGATGATGGCGAGTGTCTTGTCGGCAAGACGGTGGAAGTCGAGAAATCTCAAACTGAAGAAGGTATAGAGTTTCTCTGTCATATAATTAGATGACTATTGTCATTGCTAAATAGCTTACTGAAGATAAAACCGCAGGCCCCAACCGCAGTCCAATGTCCTCCATGCATGTTACTTCGAGATGTGCTTGTATCTCATACCAAATACAACATTTGATCCTGACCAAGACCCAGAGCCTACTCGAGCAAGCCTGCTTTGATTTCACAACGAAATGGGCTCCCGGATTGATTTTGAGGGAGATGTGGGACTGTCCAGAAGCCATCGAGTTGAGTAAATGGACCGTGGCCGTAACCAAAGCCCTCGATGAGATCCCTATTGACGCTTTCAGAACAGAGGATTATCCAAATATAAAAGGAATCTTTCATTCTAGCTATGAGCTCCGCAACATTTCTGTTCACCGTGTGCGTATCAGTCTCGACAAACTTGAAGGACTAGTACAAAATGCGGTTCAGTTTCTGGCGGCACTCCGTGATAACTCCAGGGCACTTCGGCTTGGCAAGATGCAGGCTATTATGGGCGTGTTCATGAGGTCGTTGGAAATGGAGAAAGAGTCTATCGAGCCCCGGCTTCAGGATGAGCTTAGCGAGATTCATCGCCTACGTGAGGCTTTGGATATACGAGAAAAGAAGGCGGTAGAAGCTATGAGGAGAGACAACATGAAAGTTAATAACAATACTGCGTTTCTGCTGGAATACGCTTTTGAGGAAATCTTTAGAGAAGGCCGTTATCTTTAAGGGGCTGGAAATCTTTCAACATGGAAATTGTTGGTTTTTCTTCTTGGCCTCGCACAGGTATATGACGAGGGAGTTTCAGGGCTTATACCGAAGCTTTGACTATCAAATATACCTTCCAATCTCAATAATTCAAAGAACAGCATCCACTCTAGCCCTAAACATAAACGGTATTAATATATAATATTCCTCTATGATACGGGAATCAGTGATAAAGGGTCACTAAAAGTTGAAGTGACATTCATTTGTTCATAATATACAACCCAATAACTCCTGCCCTTTGACGGCGGTTGAAATATGCCAGGGGATAGCGTGATTTCCTCGAGAATAGGTGATTCCTCTAGTCCTAGCCAATGAGGCCATATCCCGGTATATACTTAGCAGATCCTTCAAAAGAATGTTGTGAGGAATTCGGGTCTGAGTGTGTATTAGATTAACCATCAAGGAGGCCATCCAGTCTGTATCACTAGTACCGTAACGACAGATAAGATACCCGTTTGCGAGAGCAGGCGTATAAGTAGTGAATGATTGAGAATTGTTCAGGCGTTGAGATAATATAAGGGCCCAAGCATCGTCCGATTTATCGACTAGAAGAGTCTCAGTGTTGGGATCTACGGATATCTGAGTTGGATGAACCTGAGACTGGGGCTGGGTCTGAGGTTGGGCTAGTTCGGATGATGAAGATGGGGTATTGACAGCGAAGCTGGAGATATTTGGTGGGGTCTGGGCGGTAGTAAACTGGTCGGGAGAAGAAATGCTATGTTTTGGCGTAGAAACTGGAGTCGATGCGTTGCCGGATTGATAGAGTATATTTAATTGTGGAGGCGGGGGGGGTATCTTCATACGTAGGTTTGGCTTCGTGTTTACGGTAAGTAGGATCAAGTCTACTTGGCCGGATTGATGTTGATTATGGTGAGCTGCAAGACTGACCCAGGCTATATAAATTTAGTGAGTTTACTCGGCGGTAGGGGTAATGTGAGGGTTCATACCTGCTACTTCTTCTGCGTCCATTGGTTCGTCCCTAGCAATGACAACACGCCAACGACCGCGAGATAGCCCTGTCATATCTACTGTTGTTTGCCAGATATCTTCTCTAACCTCAGACATTGATCGACAAGTGCGAGAAATATCCTCTCGTAGTGAGTATGACAGAGTTAACTGGCGAAGACCTATGCTATCGGTCCACGCAGCAGTAACCCAGCGCTGGTCATAGCTCACAGAATATGCGACATGGTATGGCTGCGAAGTATCCATGGGAGAACCCTCATCTACCGTCAACCTAAAAGGAATCACCTTTGGAATTGGGGCCGCTAAGGTAAATGCCGGAGCACACCCAAACATATCTAACACGGGCTCATGCGGAGGGCAGCGAGAGTAGACCTCTAGCGCAAGACGTAGGTAGTCGTTTTGTGTTGGTATGACCAGCGAATCATTAGCTGTGATGAAGTCGGATGGGATGATCTGCAAAACCAGCTCATTAAGACGACGAGTTGCACGCTTGTCAGCCTCCTCTATATACTTGTGGAAGAGGCGTAAGAAAGCCACACATATGTCTACTGTAGCTGCACCAATCTTGAAAGGGTTCACAATGTAAACAACAATACTTTTGTTGTTCATCGTTAAATTTGACAGCGCGGTTCCTATTCCGATTGTTAGATCTAGTGGCAACTTAAGCGAGCCGATCTGCTACATACCTAAATTTTCGCAAATATGTTGTAATTTTCGCATAATAGAGGAGTAGTCGAGTTTATTTTGGCTAAGGGACCATGGAATTAAGCCCTTTGTGCTCCCAGGGTGCGAGCATGTACCAAGATTAGCACCCAAATATGTTAGGCCTAGCCTGTCAAGAAATGCACTGGCACCTTCTTGCATGGAGACTGGATGCAAACAGTATGAAATAATATCCTTCTTCCCTTTGAGAGGCCCAAGGCCGAATGTTTCCCAAAAGGGGATAGCAGTTGGTAAGACATCAAGTGAACAACTTCCACGCCGGATATGTATATGCGGTGGTCTTAGGCTAATGATGGCACCACTGGTTGCGTCCTTCATCTGTTGATTGCCCTCGCTTATGGATGCGTAACATTTGAGATTAGGCCTGCGAGACTGGCCCAGAGTGCCGATATCGTCTAGAAACGAGAGCCAGGTATCGTTCTCGTCTTGCTCAGAGATAATCTCCATCTTGTGCACCAAGCTGGATTGGGTAATTTGATCAACTAGTAGTTGAGCCACATGGATTTTATCATCTCGACTACATAGGGCTGAACGAACAGTGGGTTCAAACGCTGTGAAATAACCAGAAAGGGACCAGTCGGCAGAAGGATGGACAAGTCCAGCTAACAGCACATCCTGTTCTAGATCGGATTGAGTAGCATAAGACTTCCTAACGTTAAATCCGGGACTTTGGAGAGAAGAGCTAACTGAGAAGATTTCTTCCAAATCACCCCGTCTTAACCTGGCATCGATGGGATCCACGGGGCGCATCATATTGAGTTCAGGTTGGCTATAGCTATCCCCTGAAATTGAGGAGTTCGAGGAATTAGCAGTCGAACTTCGCTCACTATCCGGGCTATCCATGCTGTGATTTCCTCTATAGGAGTATGTTGCCTGTCCTACTTTACATAGGGATGAGGGCAGTTCATTGATGGTGGGGATTTTTATTGTATCCGAACCAGCATTTTGATTGACATTGTTTGGGCCAGGGAGAAACCAAAATCTGCCATCAATTCCATATTTTCTGTCGGAAGAGTCAAGCTCATGCTGAAATGATACCGCGTCATAACGGCTCCTAAGTTGCCCTGGTCCAGTATCGCCCTCCGTTGAAAGCATGGTAATAGAAGGTGTTCCGTTTCCGACCCCGTTTGAGTTCTCCCGAGTTGTTGAGAATAGAATACGTTTTATTCCTGACGGGCTGAGTGGTGGACTTATTGGGCGTTCTGTATTTCTTTCCGCATCCTCCTCATCTACAGGTGGGCTGCTTCTAGCCTCTGTATACACTTGATTCAGGTCGTCTTTCAAGCCACTATCTAGAGTTGGAGTTTCCATCTCTTGGTGTTTAGTAGCTTCAAGTGGTTCAGTGGAGGCCGGTGGTTCACTCATTTCAAGATCCGCCTTTACATCCGCTGTGTCGCTGTCTGGAATAAGAAAGCCATGGTTCACATGTCCGGGATCAAGGTCCAGATTTGAGTCCGAAAGGCCAGGTTCATCAAAAAAGTTAAAGTCCGCTTCAGTTATTTCTTTGTCATCAAAATTGTCACCTATCTCTTCGAACAAGTCGTCATCGCCTGCGGTGTCATACATCCCAACTCCGACACCAAATCCAGGAGAACTTGCTTCTAGCAACAACCTAGTGTTGGGGTTTAAGCGTTCATTTATATTTGGGTCAGACCCTTCTCTAGAGGCTTGAGATATGTCAAGGGGATACTGCCCGCCATGGTTATCAGAAGAAAGCTGCCCGAAGCCTAATGCGCCTCCAGGAGGAGTAGGATACACCGCGGCGGGTTGAAAATCAGGGTATACTATTGTCCTCGCCATGCTCTCGGCTATATTTGGGATATCCATATCATCAGGTGATGCTATCTCGCTTTGGGGGTCCTGTACAGGGTAGTGAGCCACATCTGATGGAGGGTTCCTCTTTAAAGCCTCATCCCTGGGAGCAGAACAGCTTAGCCACTGATGTGCATACTGTAGAGGGCCAATGCTATCACGAGACAAAGTCTCAGCTCCTTGAATCGTGGAACTGGTGGAAAACGGTGCTCTTTTGAAACATAGTTGAGCGGGCCAATAAATTCTTCGGGTACTAGCAGCCTTGGTTAGACGCTGATATTGATGACTGGCCACTATTTCAACTTGTATCCACCTCATGCTATCAGATATTTCTATAGGTATCCCAGATCTTTCAATCCAGGAGCAAACAGCCAATTTCCATATGTTCTGGCTTTCACCCAGAAAATCATTTCTTGTGCCGTATGCATTTTTATTAGTGAGATACGGCGTGCTGGTTTCGAATGCATACTCACTGCCACCTATACCTATGTATCGAGCTATTGTGCCTGTGGGTGCAAGCCATACATCATCATGCAGCCGTAAGTCGCCCGTGCTGTTCAGCCCCGGTTGCTCGGAGAGCTGAGTTATTCCCGTTTGGAATTCAGATCGAAGTGATATGACCACCTTACCGCTCTGAGATGTTTCAATATCTAGTGTTGAAATCATGGAGTTTGGCTTTCCGCCATGTGGTATATCGGAATCTGTAACAGTAAAAAACGTTCTTTTTCCAAGGGGTATTGCCTGGTGGTTTTTAGCCAAATGAAGGGATATTGACCATGCAATAGAGCTAATGAACGACGTATATAGAGTAGCATTCGTTAGCTCCAAAAACTTGGGTAATTTCAGCTTGCTGCTGCCCGCTCGTTCCTTAGTTTGTGTAGAACTTAGAATACTGCCCGAAGGCTCGGACTGTAGTTTCTGAGAAAGCTCGGCAACAGACACTATTCCACTAAATATTTCTAAAGACCCAGTGAGTAAGTATATCGACATTATTTTGGTAAGGCTGACTTACCTTGTATATGTACTTGTCCAACTCTGATTTTGTCAGGATTGTTACCCTGGCTTGAAGAACAGGATTTTAATTTAGAAAATTCAGGGTCGGGAGAGAACACCCAAAGTCCTGTTCCATCAGAAGACGGACATGTAAGGCATCCTGAGTCCCGTAGTGCCAATGTGCATATTTCGACTTTGTTAAATAGTTGAGATACTGGGATTCCCTCGTTTCCCAGATCATTCCCGTCAGAACTAACACCATATACCCTCCAGTAACAAGTTGAGAGTTCATCCTAGTTGGGTATTAGTATCAACTGCTGGAAGACATCTCGTACCATTAACCAAACATACAAAGACTCTAACGTTGGTTTCCGCATTGACTGGAAACTCCATAATTGCTAAAACCTTCAGCGTGGAGATAACTTTTCGCCATTGAGGAAAAAGTAACAGAGGAATAATACGCCCAAAGACCCAGTTTTAGCATCTCTAAGGACAGGTTCCGGTAGTAATATGACCATCTAGGTGACCAGACCCCTTCCCTGAGCCTCCGCAGAGGACTAGTTAAGACATCCTATCACCTTTCACGGGAATAAAAGCGTATAAGAAGTAAAATCCAGTATAAACAAATATGGTATTAGCACCTGTAGAGACTATATGGTAAAGCAGAGCTTGAAGACGAAGAGTTGTAGTTATTATATTCTTTCGTTTTCGCCTTTCTCGTTCGCGCTTTTTCGCTTTTGATTTGAGCTTAAGGTTAAGCTTGGCACGGACCCGGATTATATAATAGCTTTCTTCCACGTGATTTAAAGTTCTTCAGCTCAAATTGCAACTTCAACCGTTTTCTTCCTCACTGAAGAATGTCAGTTGCGTATGACCTTAGAATTCACCGTTGCTCCTCGATAGCAAAGTTATACATCGGCTTCGACAGCTGTGAGAAATCCCCATCCTAGGTATACAGAAGAAGCCGTGAGTACTAAACTTAAAAACGAGGAATGGATCAACGGCAGAGTTACCACGACGGTTATTCGGAATCCGTGGAAGGTAAATAAGTCTCAGTATCTATATATTACTACTCTGCTAATTATAATATTATAGTACGAGTATGATAAGTCATGCGACCTGCTATTCAAAGAACTTTGCATAGACAGAAGATCACGAGTGGTCTAAATTTCATTCTAGCTACGTATGGGCACACAGTCGATGAGATCGTTAACCAGTGTCAAAAACACCCTTTCTATCGAGTAAAATAGTTACTTGTTGGCATCAATATCACCGGGGAACGGCCAAAGAGGGATGAAGGAGTTAACTAGTTTTTGACATTGGCCGCGGAGACTTTAATCCGGAGTGGCTTGGCTTCCCAGATTGCGTACTCAAGGTGATCGTGCGGGTCGATGTTATCTGGTTGAGCCTGGAGGTCGAAATTCCAGAGCAACCTAGCTGTGACGAGCCGCAAAACAGCGTTCGAAAAGCTTTGTTTTTGCATTAGTATGTTAAATGTGATGCTGGAGGAAGATTGGGGTCCTTACCTCATCCCGATACAGTTGCGCACTCCAATAGAAAACGGAGTATGAACCTCTCGTTTGTCGCCGTCGAAGTCAGAATTTTCTTTAAGCCATCGCTCCGGGATAAAGTGTTCAGGGTCACGCCAATATTTGGGTGAGCGACTAGCAGCTAGGTTGGCTACCGATACCCAAGTCTACAAAAGTTCCCATAATCAAAAAACCGTTCAAAATAAGAAAGGTGTGAAAAGGGGTTGTCACTTACTCCGCCAGGGACCGATTGCCCATCGATTACAGCGCCTTTGCTTGGAGCCACACGATGAAGGCCCATTGGAACTGGAGGATGTATACGCAGGGTCTCCCGGATGACAGCTCCGAGATATTCCAAATGCTTGACGGCCGTTAGAGTTATTTCGTGCTCTGCACGGAAGGCGCCCTGAATCTCGTTCTTGAGTTTACGGTAGGACTCCGGGTTATGGGTGAGATAGTAAGTCAAGGATGACATTGTAGTAATAGTGCTATCAGCTCCGGCAGCGACGAGGACGTTGACATTGTCCTCTAATTCCTCATGAGTCAAACCATCAAGGAAAAAGGCTGCAAATTCCGTACGTGGCTTGCCTGCAATGGAACTCTCCTTTTTGTCTTGCTGTTTCTTCAACTCCCTGGGGTAATAATCCATCGTTTGAGAGTTGTGGGCCTTGGTTACCCGTGAAGGGATGAAGCGTTCCAGTATGCTATGGTACGGCCTTAACCGGTGGGCAGCCTGGACGAAATGTGACTGTACAAGTCCATCGTACAGCCCTTCAAGCCAGAGATCATACTGGCCGTTCTCAAGACAACCTTGGGCCTCGCCAAATGAGAGGCGTGTGAGAATGTCGAAAACAACGAAATTATACCAAGCCGCAATATTTACCACTCCATTGGAGTCTGGGAACTCAGCCTGTCCAGATCGATTTTTCAGACCTTTAATCAGCCCATCGACATATTTTTGGATAATGGGTTCCTGTTCACGGATCGCCGCCTCAGAAAAAGCGGGTGCTATGATCTTGCGGTACCGAATATTCTCATGAAACCGTGCAAAGAAGAGATTTGTGATTGGAGCAGTAGACCCTAGGAGCCAAATGACCGGGTTCTTTTCATAAATGTTTTCTTCAGTTGGCTTTCCTCCGAATATGGTTCGGTTAGCTGATGCACTGATATACGACAGCTCATTGGGGCCGACGCGGACAACATCGCCGTAGCGCTCGTGAAGCTTTGCAATGTATTTTGTGTTATCACCTTTGATCATATGATATGAGTATGGGAGCTGGGTGGCCGCGTCAAGAATGGGACCTGGGTAATTTCTCAAAGGGTGAAGGAAGATGTTATAAAGAGCTAGTCCGACATGAAATACAACCCACTGGATGAACAATTGTCAGAAAACAGCCAAATTAAAACACAAGATTGAGATAGAAAAATCTTACTATCCCAACGGCAAACGCAAACCACTCCAAGGGCCCCATGGCAGCAGAAATAGATACGTTTTCTGTTGAGTAACTAAGGAGAGATAATTGTGGATGGCTGAAGGGTCATTGGAGACTACCAATTTGCTTATATATGATTTCCTGCCAGCCAACTCGGATAGCCACCTTTTCATGATCGGCGGTATCGGAACACGCGGCATACATAATACTCCATAGAGAGTCAGAGAGACACTAACTACATGACGATGCCCTTGATCGTGTACCTCCAGCCCACATTTAATACCTATATTCACAACCTTTTATTCGTCTCCTTATTTACTCCTTTTCTCTTGGACTACAAGAAGAGGGTAGGCCTCTTGAGCCCAAGTGTGTATGTATATACCAAACTCGCAGGGGTAGAACATAATATGCAGTTACTACATAGTATGTACTCTGTGTGTCTGGCGGATTTGGCCTTTGGGTTTACAGTACAAAACTGGCTGTATAACTCAAACATGGGAGAGTCTCCCACACCTAGCTAGCGGCGAGTTAGTTAAAGATTTGATATGGTCATTCAGCCAATAACTATCATAGCTCGTTACCTGATTTTAAGACCGCCAACAACTTGTTGGCATATCATACGGGCAGCGTCTCCCACGTCAAGTTTACTTGACTACTATGTACTACTTACTTACATAGTAGTTTAACTAAAGGTGGCCAGATAATAGAGTATCAGGCCATGCAGCAATAGTAAATATGCACATCGACTAACCATGCACGCAAACTTGATCTACCATGTTAAATGGACAAGTCACACACTCATCACAGGCTGTTGGCCATGATTTAAGATACCCAAAATATGGAGATTCTGACTTAAAGATAATGCACCTATCGCTTAAGAATGCGCTGGTCTGATTTTAAAGCCGGCTCCTGGCTTTATATTAGCGGCAGTCAATAACTTCACATCATGGACATGATACGAGCTCCAGTTACACTGCCATGCAATGCAGATCAGCCAGCTTGCAGCACAATATTTGATATCTCCAAGAAAATGAATTCACCGATAATTGAGTCAAGCAGAAAAATGAAGAAGATGTACAAGCACATAATAATCGCTCTGCTGACCAGATGCGCCTCGGCCGGCTCATGGTGACCCTTGAATCGGAGTGCATGTGGGGTTCTACACCAGTATAAGGAGACCACTTCTATCCCACTGTTTGGCCTCTTCCTCGAGGACTTGTGTACACTGTGGTTTTGTGGCCGTCCTGCGGTTATCGTTACAGCTCCCCTCCACACTACTCAATCAAGGTGTTCGCGGTATCCGAACGAGGACACAATGGAATCTCTGTGGAAACCAGGTGTTCATGGCATCGTTGAATATGCCCCTATACTCCAAACAATTGCTCTATCCACCTGCTTTCTAGCATTGTTCATCTTTCTCATCGATCATGTGGACCTTCTCCTGCGGACATGGCCGGTGAGAAAATTACATCGCGTGTGCGGTCAAACGCTCCTACAGGCGAGGTTTAGGCGTAAGCTAAGTGGCGTTGAGTTGGAGGATGCCCTCCGACGTGCTTACTACTTGGTGGGTTTAGATCTCTTCCAACGATTTGATAGATGAGAAACCAACTAACTATCGATATAATTATAAAGTGCACCAAGAGAGGAAAAGCGTTTGCAACGAAGGCAGATCTCGAGAATTGGATAATTATGCTCCCACTGAAATCAATGAAAGAGTGGTGTAATCTACCAGCGAGTCACTTGAGTTTTATGAACTACGTTGAAAATGTATGCCTCTCTAGAGATGCTATATTTCGGATACTCTGGGGGTTAACGAAGTCATTGATACAACTATAACAGGCAACGGCTGTAGGATATCATACCAATGCAGACTGTCAGACACACATCAACGCTATCCTTGCATACAACCAAAAGAGACACTTTGGTCAGTGCCCTTGGTTTATACTTTGGTTGTTATTTATATAACTACTGACAGATTCATATAGATTATCTCCACTCTCTTACACTAAAGGATACGAGTGAGCTTCTACCTTCAATGATTGGTAACCCAAACAACAAGGGTAATATCCTCCTTCCTACCCTTGTAGAAAGTTATGAACGAATAGCTGACTTTTAGATAGAGTGGGCTAAATTTAATCCACAACTCACTGCTAGCAACTTGATGATGCATTTTGCTACATCCTTGGTCCTTGGTACTCAGTTTTCCAGAGACCCAGATCTTATGGAACACATTACTGCTCATGTATTAGGTATTGAAGACGTCGTGAACGAGTTTGATCGTTGTCCGCGGTTCCTGTGGCCCATACTATGGAGACTTTCCCCGACACACCGTAACTTTCGCTCAAATTACTCAACCATTAAGAAGAAAGTTATTCCCGAAATAAAACGCCGTATAAAACTCTTAAGATATGGTGACAAAGCCGAGGGAGATTCGACCATGTTAACTATATTTTTAAAGCAGGCTTTAAAAGAAGGTCTTATTTCCCATGTTGAAAACTCTAGGTCCGAGGAAAAAGATATTGATAGTCTCTTTATGAAGACCTTATTCCATATCTATGAAGTTTGGGGCCCGATAACGCCAGTTCTAGGAGCTATGTTGACACGATGCATGGCAAACCCGGAATATGCAGACGCTCTTAGAGAGGAGATATCGGATTCCCTAGCTTCGCATGGTGGGTGGGATTCGGACTTCTTGGCACATACACCAAAGCTGGAAAGCTTTCTACGTGAGAGTTTGCGTTTATACGCACCAATTTCAAGTACGTATACCTCAACTAGCTTGGGCCTTGCTACTTAAGTATTAACCACTTGCCTTGTAGTTAGTGTGTCTCGAAGGCTAGCTAAGCCCCTCAAACTCGAATCTATGAATATGGATCTTGCAAAGGGAACATGTATTGGAATACCTACGAGATGCATTCATACCGACCCTGCGAACTATCCAGACCCAATGGCCTTCAATCCATATAGGTTTTATGACCCTGCTACTAAGACCTGTACTCCACGAGCTTCAACGGCCTCTGAAACTTTCCTTGCGTTTAGCTATGGAACTGGCCTCTGCCCTGGACGATTTGTTGGGGTGAAAGTGTGCGAGCTGATGCTCGCAAAGATTCTCTTAAACTATGACGTGAAATATGTCTCCGAGGATCAAGAATTCCCGGCAATAGTTCTTATGGAGAACACTTGGTCATGGCTTGATACTGATTTCACAGCACATATACGACGCCGTCAGCTGGGACTTGCTTAATATAGACGTCAAGTTTCAGAAGTATATAGGCATTATTTCTTTATCCAGGGTATCCCATCGGAGAATACGATTAATATGCACCGAATAGCTTTCCATTTCTGAGCCATGTAGCCCCTATCCTGTACAACCTCAAAACAGTCCTTCATCCTCCTATTTTCTCCTACAACACAGATTCAATTGATGACATGTCGTTTGATAAGGCTCCTTTTATCATTAGGATATAGGTATTATAGTCGGATGAAATCTATAGTCGTTCCATAGGACCCCCTGTGCTATCCATTTCATGTCACCGGAATTAGTATTCTAATTATCCTTGGCCATTTCAAATAGAAGTTGCGGAGAGTGGAAAAATGTCAAATGTTGTACTTAGTCAGCAACGTAGTTAGATCACGTGCACTGCCTCTGTTATATCCAGCAGAGACTTATACCCTGCACCTAAGCTCTTTAAGCTTACTAATATACGTATATTTATACCTATATATACGTTTAAACTTATTTAGCTAATTATTATTCACTACTTTTACTTATATTTAATAGTTATAAGCCCGGCTATTATAAATTAAATTAAAATAACGTCCGATTTAAATATTCCGATACACTAACTATTAATAAGAAGTAGTATTATTAATATTAAACGTTATTCGTCTAATATTAATTAATAATAGTAAATTAATATACTAAAACTATTACGGCGAGGATTACTATACTTAAAAACGAATAGAACTAATACCTTTAATACGGGGGTATTAAAGCTCTAGCCTATTAATTAAATATCTAGAACCTAGTAAATCTAGATCTTAAAGTAGAACTAGAGTATACTACTCTACCTAAAAAGGTCGAATATAAGAATATAAATCCTTAAGTAACTAGTATTTTAGACCTTAATAAGGACTAGCTCGAAATACTAAAGATCCTAAAAAAGGACTATAAAGAATAGTAATTAAAGTATTAAATAAAAAGAAATACCCTATTAATATTCCAAATCTATCTAATAATAATAGTTACCTATTTAGTATTTAATTAACTCCGAGTAGAGGATTCGTTATATAAAATAATAAAAGGATTAAAGAAACGCCTCTATCTAACGGATAAGGATAGAATATATAAAGTAGAATAAAAATATAAAGTATTAAAAGCTAGATTAAGAGTTAGAGACGTCTTTATCTAGCTCGATAACTAGATAGAGGTATTCTAGAAAGCTTAAAAGCTTAAGATACTACGTCTAGAACGAGTAAAGGATAACCTTATTTTAGCGAATAAAAAGATTAACTATACCTATATAGTTACCTAGTACTATTAAGCTAACTTAGTTAACTTTATAGACCTTATTTAAGACTTCTAATATTACTATAGGAAGAATATTACGGTAATAAAGACTAAATTCTAAATAGTATTCTTAATACCTATAATATCCTAATTAATATCCTAAATAATCTCGAAATCTACCTTCTAGGGACGAACTTAATTCTAGTTTAGAAGACTAGCTCTAATCTATATTTATAGAGGAATATACTAATATAACGAGTACTATTATCTAGAAGAATATATTAGACTAAAGGACTAGATACCGAACCCTAAGAAGAAGAAGAAGGTAGAAGAAGCCTTAAAGAATCTAAGAGTTAAAAAAGGGGTTAAGAGGTTAAGATAACGAAGCAAGGAGTTTAATAAGAAGAAGGAAAAAGAATAGGGCGCGGCCAACCTTATAGTAATTAACTAGGAATAGAACGACGAGGACTTCTATTTTATAGTACTATTTATAGTAGAATCTAACGTAGTATTAGTATATAGCTAAATATTAAGCTACTATCTAAGAAATAGTATAGTATACGATACTATAGCTACTAACTATATAGTTAACGATAGGAATAGATTTCTTACTATAGAGTTATTTAATAATAAAGTCCTTACTAGTAATAATATAACGAGCGTAATAGAACGAGGTAATACTCGAATCTAGATAATAAGTTCTAAAGGAATAAAATTTAAGGTTATTCTTAAATAGGCTCTATATATTCCTAGATTCTATATAAATCTACTTATAGACGAACCTCTAGATAAGGCTAGATATACTTTTAATACTAAAATAGGTCGAATAAGGTATAAAAAGTCTAGAAAGGAGGTTACGGTAACGAATAAAATATATAGAATAAAGGTAGTTAAATTTAATAATTCCGAATATTTAGCCCGAGCTCTAGAAATATTAGTATTTTTATTATTATCGCGAGCTCCGAAATCGAATATTATAAACAAAGTAATATAGTACTAATAGTTAGAATACTTAAATAATAAAGTTCTAAAGTATATTAAAAAACTATTAGACGATATCGAGATTATATAGCTAAAAGCTCTAGAAAAGGGCGAACTCGTACTAATCTATTAATCCTACGGAGTATTAAAGTTAAAAAGGTAGATCTTACGCTATATTCTTAAATTAAGAGTAATAGCTCCGTTCTAACGTCTATATATTAACCTAATATATATTAAACCCGCTAGATATAACTAGGACTAATAGGCAGCTTACTACTTCTACGAAATAACTAAATAGTATAAAGTAGACTATATAATATTAAAAGGAATAATCTTACGCTCTATTAAGGGTAAGGTTGCCTATATTAAGCGCTAATTTAGATATTAAGTTCTTATTATCTAAATTAATATCGAACGTTCTCTAACTACCGAATTTAGGGACTAGGTAAGAGACGAAGGAATAATAATTAAATACTTAGTAGAGTATATACCTAAGTAAAATAGGCCTATAGAACGCTCTAGTAGGATATTAACTTTACTAACTAGAACGCTACGAATAGAAGTAAAATTCCCTAAGGAAATATAGTTAGAGGTTATTAAAACTATAGCCTATATTATAAATAGGCTACTAACGTAGTCCTTAGGTTAGAAATCACCTCTTTTAAGCCTAATTAAATACCTTAAGAAAAAGGGAACGGATAAGGCTTATATTCTAAAGTTAACGTTACTAGTATATCTATAAGTTATTAGATATAAGGCTTATATTCGAAATCCTAAAGTTACTAGAGGTAAAAAGGTGTAAGGGGTTGGACCTCTATTCCCTTCTCGGGTCACCGCGCGCTCCGTAATCAACGAGGCAGTAAGGCCTATCTAGAGATACTATTACTAGACTCCCCCTTTTACTCTCGCGTATGTGACCCTTAACACGATTATATAACCTTAACGCCTAGAGCTATAGCTCTATCCCCTATTACCGACTTCCTTCCTTTTCCTCTTTCTTCTTCTTCTCTATATATTTTATCTTCGACTTATAGATACCCTTAGTTAGTTAAATAGAACTCTCTTCGGCCGTTAATATTATAAAATATATTATTATATTAGTCTTATTGGTTATATTAGTTATATTAGATATATTGGTTATATTAGATATATTGGTTATATTGGATATATTAGTTATATTAGATATATTAGTTATATTAGATATATTAGGTATATCGAGTATATAGAAGATATTAGAAACATTAGTATAGGAATATTAGAATAGAAGATTAGAATATAATAGATATAGCAAAAGGCTAACGCTAGGGCTAGGAGAATAATAGAAATAGATAGTAGAATAGTAACTAGCCACTGAGTTAGTTAGGAGCTTTTCTAGAGTAGTAGAGTACCCTTATAGAGAGGTAGACGGAGTAGATTAGAACCTTAATAGCGCAGCTAGCTACGCTAAGAGAGAGGGTATAGAAGTAGGGGATACCCCTAGTAGTATATCTTACCCCCTAAGCCTTATCGGCCCCCTCGATATAGATACTACCACACCCTAATCGGCCAAAACCCGCCTTACTAAATACAGAGAAGTTTAGCGGGGAAAGACTATTAGACTATCTATTATAGAGGATAGAAGTTAACGCTAAACTTATAGTAGATAGGGAGTTAATTAGGGGCCCTAGCTAGCGAGTATAGTATATTTTCTCCTAACTAGAAGGAGTAGTAGTAAGGAGAGTCCTTCTCTAGGTAGAGTATAACTAGTATAACCTAAGCTAGTTTATACTAATATATTTCTATACTTATCTAGACTATCTTTTCGTCGACCTAGCTTAGTAGGAGAAGGCTAGGCGGCGGGTATATACTATATACCAAGAGAAGCGAGTACTAGCTAAGTTTCTTATAGAATTTAATTAAGTTATTATAGAAGTAGAAGGCTATACTTGGGACAATATAGTAAAGATAGAAGTACTATAGATAGCCCTAGACTCTAAGCTCCTAGAGTATATAATTAGAGTAGATACCCCCGAGTTCTACGAGGACTACTACTCTCTCCTTAGGCGAATAGATAATAGGTCTAGAGAGGTATAGCGAGTAGCCTAGGCCTAGCGTATTGGGCTCTAAGATTATAGAGTATAAAGCTCTTAGAACTAGTAGCCTCGTACTCTCGCTCTAGCGGTCCCTCGAGGGGACCCTATAGATATTAATAGTACTACCTAGAAGCTAGCTCGCCGTACTAAGTAGGCGTTACCTAAAGAGAGGGAAAAGTATAGGTAGAGCCGTAGGTATCTACGCTATAGAGGCGTAGGCTACTTTATTATAGCTTACTCTTACCTACCGCTACGCCTAATAATATAGGTTATAGATATAACCTCGGCGGCGTCGGGACTACTACTAGACCTAGAAGAGGAGGAGGACGCTAACTACTCGAGCTAAAGAAAAGACTAGCTCCTATATTAAAGCGTATATAGGAGCCCCAAGAAGATATACTATAAGAATAGTAAAGGTTCTAGAAAGGAAAAATAGAAAATCTATATATCGTTATAGATACTATAGTAAATTAAACTACTATAGCTAGAACTATAATAGATACTAGCTATAGAGCCTATAGAGTAATAATATTAGCCTTTACTAGGAAGTAGTATATTAAGTATATTCTAATTATACTATATATACTCTCTAGTATAAATAGACCGACGGGCGAGACGATAATAGAAGTAGGATATATAACCCTAGATATTGCGGGTAATTAATAGAAGTATATATTTATATATATTCTACCGCGAGTAGTAGGGTACGATATTATATTAGGAAGGGGTTAAATAGCGGATTAGAACGCCTTATTAGAAAAATAGATAAGGATATTAGTTTTTAATTAGATAGGGGTTAGAGTAGAGGTAGGGGATATATAGAGGAAAATAGATATAAAGGAAATTTTAGCCGTAGCCTTTAGCTACTTATATAGGAGAGTAAGGAGGGGGAAGGCGTAAAAGGGAGACCTCGATAAGTAGAAGGTAGAGTACCGTCTACGAATAATATTAGAATCTATCTAGCGAAGACCTTACTAGATAGCTTCTAGCGAGTCTATAGAATAAGGTATATAAGTATTAATAAGGCCGATCTAGCGATACTATTACTAGATAGCCCCTATCGAGTCTACTATATAGAGTACGCTATACGTATAGATAATAATAGAGCCTATCTATAGAAGTCTTTACTAGATAGCTCCTATTAAAATATTTATAGCGAGTATAGTAGATATCGAGAAGGCTCTAAAGGTAAAACTATAGATAGATTCTAGAACGAAGCTACCGCCGTAGTATTATAAGTACCTAGATATATTTAACTAGAAGGTAGTAGAAACGCTATCTCTATATAGATTAGGTATTAATCACGAGATCGAGCTAGTTAAATAGGACAAATAGGGAAATAAGCTAAAGATCCCTTAGGGCCCCCTCTATAATATATCTAGAGGCGAGCTATTAGTACTTCGGAAAACCCTTATAGAACTACTAGAGAAAGGGTTTATCCGCGTAAGTAACTTATCTGCGGCCGCCCCTATACTATTTACTAAGAAGCTAGGAGGAGGACTAAGGTTCTATATTAACTATAGGGGCCTAAATAAGATTACCCGGAAGGATAGATACCCCCTTCCTCTAATAAATAAGATACTATAGCGGATTTCGAAGGCAAAATAGTTTACTAAGCTTAATATAATTACTATCTTTTACTAGCTTCGGATAGTAGAAGGATTAGAATAGATAATAGCGTTTAAGATATAGTATAGCCTATATAAATAGCTCGTAACTCTATTTAGTCTAGCTAATATATTAAGTATATTCTAATAATATATTAACTAGGTACTATAGGACTTCCTAGACGAATTTATATTAGCCTATATTAACGATATCTTAATTTTTATAGAAGGGCCCCTCGAGGAATATAGAGTATAGATAAAGAGAGTACTCTAGAAACTAAGAGAGATAGAACTATCTATTAATATTAATAAGAGCGAATTCGAAGTTACTTCTACTAAGTATCTTAGGTTTATTATTAATACTAAAGAAGGAATTAAGATAGACCTCGCGAAGGTTAACGCTATTTTAAACTAGTAAGTACTATAATTAGTAAAAGGGGTACGAGGGTTCTTAGAGTTTATAAACTTTTATTAGAGATTTATAAAGGACTTCTTAAGGATAGCGGCCTCTTTAATAGAACTTACTAAGAAGGATATCGAGTTTAAGTAGACGTTAGAGGCTAATACGGCCTTTAATAAACTTAAGAAGAAATTTATAGCCGAGCCTACTCTTTTATAATTTAACCTAGAATAGAAGACTATACTAGAAACTAACTCTTCCGGATATATAGTAGGAGGTACCTTAATATAGTACGATAATGAGGGCCTTCTTTACCCCTACGCCTTCTACTTAAAAAGGAACTCCCCGGCCGAGTATAACTACAAGATCTATAATAAGGAACTACTCGTAGTTATCTAGTACTTAGAAGAATAGGAAGTAGAACTCCTAGTAGTTAGCTCTTTTAGAATTCTAATAAACTATAAGAACTTAGAGTACTTTATAACGGTCTAACGGCTAATAGAGTAATAGATAAAATAGATAGAATTCCTAAGCCGGTTTAACTTTAAGATAATCTATTAGCTAGAGATTCTAAACTTAATAGTAGACGCGCTCTCGTAGAGGGAGTAGGATATACCTAAAGATATATTAGATAAACGGTTGGTCTATAGAGAGGTAAAACTACTAAAGGATAAATAGATTAATATAAGTAATAGTAGTAAAGAGGACCTCTCTAGTATTAGTATTAAGCTCTCCGCGAAGCCCGAAGTATATATACTATCTATAGTACTTAATAGTAGGCTATTAAAGTACCCTAGTAATAGTATTACGCCCTCTAGAACTAGAGGCTATTATTAGACTAGCCTTAAGACCGACGAACTACGGAGTATTTAGAAGAATATATAGAGAAATAACCCCGTTATACTAGTACTAGAATAAGTAGTATAGGAGAAGAGAGTAAGGTTCCCCGTCTACCTCGAGGTAAAAGTATCGATAATAGAGTACTCTCTAGTACTAAACGGCGAACTACTCTAGAGAGGGAGGAGGTAGATACCTAATAGCAAACTACTATAGATAAGAATAGTACAAGATACCCACGACTCTATACTTAGTAGCTATCTAGAAAGAGAGGTTATAACCGCCCTAGTAGGTAGATAATTCTACTAGCTAGGCTATACGAGAGATATTATGTAAGGGGTTGGACCCCTATTCCCTTCTCGGGTCACCGCGCGCTCCGTAATCGACGAGGCAGCAAGGCCTGTCTGGAGATGCCATCACTAGACTCCCCCTTTTTACTCTCGCGCACGTGACCCTTAACACGGTCATATGACCTCAACGCCTAAAGCTATAGCTCCATCCCCCTTTACCGACTTCCTTCCTTTTCCCCTTTCTTCTTCTTCCCCATGTGTTTTGTCTTCGACTTACGGATACCCTTAGTTAGTTAAATAGAACTCTCTTCGGCCGTTAATATTACAAAACACATCCTTATATTGGTCTTATTGGTTATATTGGTTACATTGGACACATTGGTCATATTGGATACATTGGTTATATTGGACACATTGGTTATATTGGACACATTGGTTACATTGGACACATTGGGTACATCGAGTACACAGAAGATATTGGAAATATTGGTATAGGAATATTGGAATGGAAGATTGGAACGCAATAGATATAGCGGAAGGCCAACGTCAGGGCCAGGAGAATAATAGAAATGGATAGTAGAATAGTAACTAGCCACCGAGTTAGTTAGGAGCTTTTCTAGAGCAGCAGAGTACCCTTATAGAGAGGCAGACGGAGCAGATTAGAACCTTAATAGCGTAGCTAGCTACGCTAAGAGAGAGGGTATAGGAGTAGGGGATACCCCTAGTAGTATATCTCACCCCCCAAGCCTCACCGGCCCCCTCGATATAGACACTACTACACCCTGATCGGCCAAAACCCGCCTTACTAAACGCAGAGAAGTTTAGTGGAGAAAGACTATTGGACTATCTATTATAGAGGATAGAAGTTAACGCTAAACTTATAGTGGATAGGGAGTTAATTGGGGGCCCTAGCCAGCGAGTATAGTATATTTTCTTCCGACTAGAAGGAGTAGTAGCGAGGAGAGTCCTTCCCTAGGTAGAGTACAACTAGTATAACCCAAGCTAGTTTACACTAGCACATTTCTGTGCTTACCTGGACCACCTTTTCGTCGACCTAGCTCGGTAGGAGAAGGCCAGGCGGCGGGTGTACACTATACGCCAAGGGAAGCGAGTACTGGCTGAGTTTCTTGCAGAATTTGATCAAGTTATTATAGAAGCAGGAGGCCACACTTAGGACGACATAGCAAAGATAGGAGCACTACAGATAGCCCTAGACCCTAAGCTCCTAGAGTATATAATTAGAGTAGATACCCTTAAGTTCTACGAGGACTACTACTCCCTCCTTAGGCGAACGGATAATAGGTCTAGAGAGGTATAGCGAGTGGCCTAGGCCTAGCGCATTGGGCTCCAAGGTTATAGAGTATGGAGCTCTTAGAACTAGTAGCCCCGCGCTCTTGCCCCAGCGGTCCCTCGAGGGGACCCTATAGATATTAATAGTACTGCCCAGAAGCCAGCTCGCCGTACTAAGTGGGCGTCGCCTAAAGAGAGGGAAAAGCGTAGGTAGGGCCGTAGGTGCCTACGCTGCGGAGGCGCAGGCTACTTCGTCGTAGCTTGCCCTTACCTGCCGCTACGCCCAATAATATAGGTCACAGATATGACCCCGGCGGCGTCGGGACCACCGCCAGACCTAGAAGAGGAGGAGGACGCCAACTACTCGGGCCAGGGAAAAGACTAGCTCCTATATTAAAGCGCATATAGGAGCCCCGAGAAGATATACTACAAGAATAGTAAAGGTTCTAGAAAGGAAAGATAGAAAGTCTATATATCGTTATAGATACTATAGTAAATCAAACCGCTATAGCTAGAACTATAATAGATACTAGCTATAGAGCCTATAGAGTAATAATATTAGCCTTTACTAGGAAGTAGCGTATTAAGCGTATTCCAATTATACCACGTATACTCTCCGGTGTAAATAGACCGACGGGCGAGACGATAATAGAAGTAGGGTACATGATCCTAGATATTGCGGGTAACCGATAGGAGCGTATGTTCATGTATATCCTGCCGCGGGCAGTAGGGTACGATATTATATTGGGAAGGGGTTGGATGGCGGATTAGGACGCCTTATTAGAAAAACAGATGAGGACATTAGTTTTTAATCGGATAGGGGTTAGAGTAGAGGTAGGGGACATATAAAGGAAAATAGATATAAAGGAAATTTTAGCCGCAGCCTTTAGCTACTTATATAGGAGAGCAAGGAGGGAGAAGGCGCAAAAGGGAGACCTCGATGAGCAGGAGGCAGGGTGCCGTCCACGAACAACGTCAGAATCTATCTGGCGAAGACCTCACCAGACGGCTCCCAGCGAGTCTGTAGGACAAGGTGCACAAGCACCAACAAGGCCGGTCTGGCGATGCCATCACCAGACGGCTCCCAGCGAGTCTGTAGGACAAGGTGCACAAGCACCAACAAGGCCGGTCTGGCGATGCCATCACCAGACGGCCCCTATCGAGCCCACTGCACAGAGTACGCTGTGCGCATAGGTGACAATAGAGCCTGTCTGTGGAAGTCTTTACCAGACAGCTCCTGTCGAAATATTCGTAGCGAGCATGGTGGATATCGAGAAGGCTCTAAAGGTAAAGCCACGGACGGATCCTAGAACGAAGCTACCGCCGTAGTATTATGAGTACCTGGACGTATTCGATCAGAAGGTAGTAGAAACGCTGTCCCCACATAGACTAGGTATCGATCATAAGATCGAGCTAGTCGAACAGGACGAACGGGGAAATAAGCCAAAGATCCCCTAGGGCCCCCTCTACAATATATCTAGAGGCAAGCTATTGGTGCTTCGGAAAACCCTTACGGAACTACTAGAGAAAGGGTTTATCCGCGTAAGTAACTCACCTGCGGCCGCCCCTATACTATTTACTAAGAAGCTAGGAGGAGGACTGAGGTTCTGCGTTAACTATAGGGGCCTAAATAAGATCACCTAGAAGGATAGATACCCCCTTCCTCTAATAAATAAGATACTATAGCGGATTTTAAAGGCGAAATAGTTTACTAAGCTCAATATGATTACTACCTTTTACTAGCTTCGGATAGCGGAAGGATCGGAATAGATAATGGCGTTTAGGACACAGTATAGCCTATACGAATAGCTCGTAACTCTATTTGGTCTAGCTAATATACCGAGTATATTCTAATGATATATTAATTAGATACTACGGGACTTCCTAGACGAATTCGTATTAGCCTATATTGACGATATCTTGATTTTTATAGAAGGGCCCCTCGAGGAATATAGAGCGCAGATAAAGAGAGTACTCTAGAAACTAAGAGAGGTAGGACTACCTATCGATATTAATAAGAGCGAATTCGAAGTTACTTCTACTAAGTATCTCGGGTTTATTATCGATACTAAAGAAGGAATTAAGATAGACCCCGCGAAGGTTAACGCTATTCTGGACTAGTAAGTACTGCAATTGGTAAAAGGGGTGCGAGGGTTCCTAGGGTTCGCAAACTTTTATTGGAGATTTATAAAGGACTTCTCAAGGATAGTAGCCCCCTTAACGGAACTTACTAAGAAGGATATCGAGTTTAAGTAGACGTTAGAGGCTGATGCGGCCTTTAATAAACTTAAGAAGAAATTTATGGCCGAGTCTACCCTTTTATAATTTAACCCGGAATAGGAGACTATACTAGAAACTAACTCTTCCGGATATATAGTAGGAGGTACCTTAATATAGTATAATAACGAGGGCCTTCTTCGCCCCTGCGCCTTCTACTTAAAAAGGAACTCCCCGGCCGAGTATAACTACGAGATCTATAATAAGGAACTACTCGCAGTTATCTATTACTTAGAAGAATAGGAAGTAGAACTCCTAGTAGTTGGCTCTTTTAGAATTCTAATAGACTATAAGAACTTGGAGTACTTTGTAACGGTCCGACGGCTAATAGAGCGACAGATAAGATAGGTAGAATTCCTAAGTCGGTTTAACTTCAAGATGATCTATCGGCTAGGGATTCTAAACTCGATAATAGATACGCTCTCGCGGAGGGAGTAGGATATACCCAAAGATATATTAGACGAATAGTTGGCCTATAGAGAGGTAAAACTACTAAAGGATAAATAGATCGATATAAGTAATAGTAGTAAAGAGGACCTCCCTAGTATTAGCATTAAGCTCTCCGCGAAGCCCGAAGTATATATACTACTTATAGCGCCTAACGGTAGGCTATTAAGGCACCCTAGTAATAGTATTACGCCCTCTGGAACTGGAGGCTATTACTAGACTGGCCTTGAGACCGACGAACTGCGGAGTATTTAGGAGAACGTACGGAGAAATAACCCCGTTATACTAGCACTAGAATAAGCGGTACGGGAGAAGAGAGCGAGGTTCCCCGTCTACCTCGGGGTAAAGGTATCGATAACGGAGTACTCTCTAGCACTAAACGGCGAACTACTCTAGAGAGGGAGGAGGTGGGTACCCGATAGCGAACCACTACGGACAAGAATAGTACAAGATACCCACGACTCTGTGCTTAGTGGCCACCCAGGAAGAGAGGTTACAACCGCCCTAGTAGGTAGACAATTCTACTGGCCAGGCTACGCGAGAGATATTAGACAGTTCCTACGGAACTGCGCGACCTGTAGAGTCTTAAACTCCTAGAAGGACCGAAGACAAGGATTACTTAAGCCCCTACCCGTACCGGATAGATTATGGAGTAAACTCTCTATAGACTTTATTACTAACCTCCCGAAGAGCTAGCGCTGCACTATCCTATTAGTAATAATAGATAGGCTAAGCAAAGGGGTTATACTAGAACCTTGCGAGAAGATAGACGCCGATACCGTTGCTAAGATCTTTATTAGGACGATATATAGGCGGCACGGACTACCACGGGCTATAGTCACGGATCGCGGAACGCAGTTTACCGGAGCGCTTTGGACTCGGATCTGTCAAGTCCTAGGGATAAGGAGGCGCCTATCGACCGCGTGGCACCCGGAGACGGACGGTTTCACTAAGAGGATAAACCAGATAGTAGAGGCCTACCTACGGAAGTACGTGAACTACCTACAGGACGACTGGTACGACTGGCTCCCCTTAGCAGAGCTCGCGATTAATAACCGAGATGCGGCGGCTACGGGCGTGTCCCCCTTCTTCCTAGAGCATGGGTACTATCTAGACGTGGTGGATTTTCCGGAAGACCTGACGGCAGGAGCTTCTGACTTAAGGAGCCCTATCTAACGAGCGGACGCCATCTTATACAAGCTGAAGTCAACTAGCGAATGGGCACAGGCTTCAATGGCGGCCGCCCAACAGGAGCAACAGGATTTTGTGAATAGGTTTAGGGACCCAGGCACGTAGTACGAAGTAGGGGATTATATATAGCTAGATTTGCGGAATATCAAGACGGACCGACCCTCTAAGAAGCTTGACGCGAAATGCGGAAAGTTTAGAGTCTTAGAGAGGATCGGAAGCCACGCTTATCGCCTAGATACCCCCGGGACGATACATAATGTGTTCTATATAAATCTACTCCGTCCTGCAGCCTCAGACCTACTACCTTCGCAGCGAGTATAGGCCTGGCGACCACCTGGGATAGTTGGCGAGGACGGGGAGCCCGAAGAATTCGAGGTCGACCAGATAGTAAAGGAACGGACTAGAAAGGGACAACGGCAGCTACTAGTGAAGTGGACGGGCTGGGACAAGCCAACCTGGGAACCAGCCTCGGCGCTACAGGAGACCGCCGCCCTCGACGCTTTCGAAGCGAGAACTAGAAGGGGGGCGTAATATAAGGGGTTGGACCCCTATTCCCTTCTCGGGTCACCGCGCGCTCTGTAATCGACGAGGCAGCAAGGCCTGTCTGGAGATGCCATCACCAGACTCCCCCTTTTTACTCTCGCGTATGTGACCCTTAACACGGTCACATGACCTCAACGCCTGAAGCTATAGCTCTATCCCCCTTTACCGACTTCCTTCCTTTTCCCCTTTCTTCTTCTTCCCCATGTGTTTTGTCTTCGACTTACGGATACCCTTAGTTAGTTGAATAGAACTCTCTTCGGCCGTTAACATATTAGATAGTTCCTATAGAACTACGCGACCTATAGAGCCTTAAACTTCTAGAAGGACCAAAGATAAGAATTACTTAAGCCTCTACCCGTACCGGATAGATTATAGAGTAAACTCTCTATAGACTTTATTACTAACCTCCCAAAGAGCTAGTACTATACTACTCTATTAGTAATAATAGATAGGCTAAGTAAAGGGGTTATACTAAAACCTTACGAGAAGATAGACGCCGATACCGTTACTAAAATCTTTATTAGGACAATATATAGGCGGTATAGACTATTATAGGCTATAGTTATAGATTATAGAACGTAGTTTACTAGAGCGCTTTAGACTCGAATCTATTAAGTTCTAGAAATAAGGAGGTGTCTATCGACCGTATAGTACTCGGAGACGGATAGTTCTACTAAGAGAATAAACTAGATAGTAGAGGCCTACTTACGGAAGTACGTGAACTACCTATAGGATAACTAGTACGATTAGCTTCCCTTAGTAGAGCTCGCGATTAATAATTAAGATATAGCGGCTATAGGCGTATCCCCCTTCTTCCTAGAGTATAGATACTATCTAGACGTAGTAGATTTTCTAGAAGACCTAATAGTAGGAGCTTCTAACTTAAGGAGCCCTATTTAACGAGCGGATACTATCTTATATAAGCTAAAGTTAACTAGCGAATAGATATAGGCTTTAATAACGGCCGCCTAATAGAAGTAATAGAATTTTATAAATAGATTTAGGGATCTAGGCACGTAGTACGAAGTAGGGGATTATATATAGCTAGATTTGCGGAATATTAAGACGGACCGACCCTCTAAGAAGCTTAATATAAAATACAGAAAGTTTAGAGTCTTAGAGAGGATCGGAAGCTATATTTACCGCCTAGATACCCCTAGAACGATATATAATATATTCTATATAAATCTACTCCGTCCTATAGCCTTAGACCTACTACCTTCGTAGCGAGTATAGGCCTAGTAACTACCTAGAATAGTTAGCGAGGACAGGGAGCCCGAAGAATTCGAGGTCGACTAGATAGTAAAGGAATAGACTAGAAAGGGATAATAGTAGCTACTAGTAAAGTAGATAGGCTAGGATAAGCTAACCTAGGAACTAGCCTTAGCGCTATAGGAGACTACTACCCTCGACGCTTTCGAAGCGAGAACTAGAAGGGGGGCGTAATATAAGGGGTTAGACCTCTATTCCCTTCTCGAGTTACCGCGTACTCTATAATTAATAAAGTAGTAAGGTCTATCTAGAGATACTATTACTAGACTCCCCCTTTTACTCTCGCGTACGTGACCTTTAATATAGTCACATAACCTTAATGCCTAGAGCTATAGCTCTATCCCCTATCACCGACTTCCTTCCTTTTCCTCTTTCTTCTTCTTCCCTATGTGTTTTGTCTTCGACTTACGGATACCCTTAGTTAGTTAAATAGAACTCTCTTCGGCCGTTAACAAAAGGTTACTCTACAAGCTTATATTAGGTATCTTATTAGTTATAACTTAATAAATATCTTTAGAATCTAGATACCGTATCTAAGACGTATAATTCGATCTAGAGATATAGTCTTTAATAAAACTAAAATATTTAATCTAGATAAAAAGCTACTAAGTCTTTAATTACGTAAGAGAACCGAAGAGATAGTAGAATAAATCGATATTATAATAAATAATAATAACGTAGCTTAAATACCTCTAGGAGAGCTAACTTCTATATTTAAGGTATTATAAGCCCTAGTACTACTAGTTCCTAAACCTATATCTTAAGCCCCGGTAGAAAAAGAGCTATAAGTTAATATAAACTCGTAGTTCTAGTTAGAACTAGTCTAAATATAGCTAGTATTACTAGAACCGACTCCTAAGCCGGAGGCTTAATATTAAATAGAAATAGATATTAGACTTAAATAGGAATAAACTCTAATTAAGCCTTAATAGCCTTAATAGCTAGAAGTTCTAATAATAGTACGTCTATTATTATTAAGGCTAGAATTAATAGTAGACCTATTACTAGAATATATTATTAATCGCCTAAGGTAGAGAAAGCCTTCTTATAGAGTAGCTAGTTTTTATATAGCTTTAGAACCTCCGCTAATATATTTTTATATAGTATTCTATATAGGAACCCTACGTCCTTGCGAACTAATTAACTAAATAATACCTTACTAGTCCGCTTTACCTCTACTACCGAAAAACTAGAACGAGATACTTAAATATCTAAAAAAGGACGAATTTATAAAGGTAGCCTAAGTTAAATAGAAAAAGATAAGGGGACAAGGTATATTCTCGAAGGTAATTTAACCTTAAGGTAAGTAAGTATTACTATTATAATAGGTCTTTATATATAAATTTAATAGAAATAGCTATCTTAAAAAATATAAAGTACGCCTCTATATAAGGGGAGATATATAGATTATAGGGAACTTAGATACCTACGTAGTAACGCTAGCTTCTAGAACAATAAGAGTACTTATCTTAGTAGTTATAGTATTCGGTCTTAAATAGTAGTAGGGAGACGCGGTAAACGCCTTCCTAAATATCTACCTTAACGAAGAAATTTACTATAAGTTCTCTAATAGATTCTAAGAGAACGGATATATTATAAAGCTATATCTAGCCTTATATAGCCTACGAAGGTCTCCGTTACTCTAGTTAAATATCTTTACTAATATACTCTCGGAACTAGGGCTTAAACCTATTTCTAATAAACTCTACCTTCTAATAGATAGTAAAGTCCTTCTATTCTTCTTCGTAGATAATATTATTATTACCTAGTAATATAGATATAGTAGATATACTAAATAGGTTATAAGTAAACTAATAGTAAAATTTAAGATTAAAAGTATTAGGAACGTTAAGTAGTTCCTAAATATTAATATTTAATAAGACGAGAATATAGGAAAAATCTAATTAAATTAACGAACGTATATTAATAAGATTATAAAATATTATAACCTATAATATATACCTAAAGCCCTAACGCCGTTAGTAAAAGAATAGAAATTAGAACCTTTTAACGGCTAGATAATATAGAGCTAGATATAAGAGTTCTAATAGAAGATTAGATCTATTCTATATATTATAATTACTACTAGACTAGATATTGCGTTTATAACGAGTAGGCTCGCTTAATTTCTAAAAAATCCTTTACTATTATATACGGTATAGGTTAATAGGCTAATCTATTATCTATAAGATACTAAAGATCTATCTATTAAATATACTACCGATTACCTCTATAAATTCTTTAAAAAATATTAAGTATTCGAAGCCTTAAGTAATATAGCGTTTATAGACAATAACTTAATGAGACGAAGCTTAAAAGGATACCTTTTTAAGCTATTTAGTAGATCTATTAACTAGAAGGTAACGCTTTAATAAATAGTTATAATATTAATAATAGAAGCTGAACTTACCTCGCTATTATATACTATAGCCTAGATAATCTAGTAGTAGCGCCTATTTAACTAGGTAAAACTCGATATTAGCTAAACGTACGAGTTTTACTATAATAATACTTAAACGGTTAGCCTAATAAAGAAGACTACTTAGCTCTTGCTAATAAAGCTTAAGTATATTAATATTTATTAGTATTAGCTTAGAGAACGTATTTAAAGCGGTAATATTTATATTAAGTAGGTTCTAACTAATTAGATACCTATAGATAGGCTAACTAAGGCTCTAGCGTAATAGTAGTACGAGTAGTTCCTATAGTACCTTAGCCTTATTAATAGGAAGCCCGAGTAGAGCCTAATTTATTTAAATCTATAATAAAAATTATAACTAGAGTCTATTTAAAATTTCCTATTTAGGACTAGAATATATATTTATTCGGCCCTTAATATTAATACTAGGTCAAAAGCCTAAGCTTTCTCCTATAGCTAGCAGAGCTATCTATAAGTAATGGAGCGAATGTATTCAATATCGATGTGCAAAAAATATCACGTGACCTGATGACTAAGATGATTACTAAGCACCCATCCAACATGTCGATGACTAAGCACCCATCCAACATGTCGATGACTAAGCACCCATCCAACATGTTGCTGACTAAGCATCCATCCAACATGTTGCTGACTAAACACTCATCTAACATGTCGATGACTCAGCACCCATCCAACATGTCGATGACTAAGCACCCATCCAACATGTTGCTGACTAAGCATCCATCCAACATGTTGCTGACTAAACACTCATCCAACATGTCGATGACTCAGCATCCATCCAACATGTCGATGACTAAGCACCCATCCAACATGTTGCTGACTCAGCATCCATCCAACATGTCGATGACTCAGCATCCATTCAATATGTTGATGACTAAGTATCGTCATTCAATTTTGATGGGGTAAGATGACTAAGCTGCCAAGCCACTACTTATGCAAGGTTGCAAGTATCCAATCAAATGCCTAGGATTCAACCAATCACGTAATTTATAGCAGACCCACAAATACGCACATTTGACCCCTTCTATATATCCACTTTTTGGAATACAATATACTTCGCTTCGCTCCGTAAATTAGTACTAGTAAATAACGCGGATATCTATATTTACTACTATATTTCTTTCCTTTCTAATATTTAATTTAGCCCTTATTATGCTCTTTTATATAGTTACTAATACCTAAATAGGACTAGTAATCTATCGGCTATATTATTCTAGAAATATATAAAGTCCTAAGTTTAATACCTATCTAGGCTATAAATATATAAAATATAACTAAAAATAGGCTCTGATAAGGAGTAACCTAGAATAAATTAGTTAATATTAACTAGGACTAGTACGGGCGTCTTTCTTTTTACTAAATTCTCTATAGTAGTTCCGAATCTAAAGACTACGTAGTCTCTCTTTTTTATTAACTAACTATTAAATTCGTTCCTTACTACTAACTTCTAGAATATTCTTACTACTTAAATAGGGCTAGTAACTAAGTAGTATATCTAAAAAAAGAGGATTCTAAGTTCGAACCTAGTACAATATATAAAATTTGTTAGATTATAATCTAACGTCGCCTAAATTCTCTATAGGGATATAAAGGTAGTGTTAACGGCCAAAGAGAGTTCTATTTAACTAACTAAGGGTATCTATAAGTCGAAGACAAAACATATAGAGAAGAAGAAGAAAGGGGAAAAGGAAGGAAGTCGGTAATAGAGGATAGAGCTATAGCTCTAGGCGTTAAGGTTATATAACTATATTAAGGGTTATATACGCGAGAGTAAAAGGGGGAGTCTAGTAATAATATCTCTAGATAGGCCTTACTACCTCGTTAATTATAGAGCGCATAGTAACCTAAGAAGGGAATAGAAGTCTAACCCCTTATATTATACCCCCCTTCTAGTTCTCGCTTTAAAAGCGTCGAGGGCGGCGGTCTCCTATAGCGCCGAGGCTAGTTCCTAGGTTAGCTTATTCTAGCCTATCTACTTTACTAGTAGCTACCGTTATCCCTTTCTAGTTTATTCCTTTACTATTTGGTCGACCTCGAATTCTTCAGGCTCCCCGTCCTCGCTAACTATTCTAGGTAGTCGTTAGGCCTATACTCGCTACGAAGGTAGTAGATCTAAGACTATAGAACGGAGTAGATTTATATAGAATATATTATATATCGTCCTAGGGGTATTTAGGTAGTAAACGTAGCTTCTAATCCTCTCTAAGACTCTAAACTTTCTATATTTTGCGTTAAGCTTCTTAGAGGGTTGGTCTATCTTAATATTCTATAAATCTAGCTATATATAATCCCCTACTTTATACTACGTACCTAGGTCCCTAAATCTATTTATAAAATCCTATTACTTCTATTAGGTAGCTACTATTAAAGCCTATATCTATTCGCTAGTTAACTTTAGCTTATATAAGATAGCGTCCGCTCATTAGATAGGGCTCCTTAAGTTAGAAGCTTCTACCATAAGGTCTTCTAGAAAATCCACTATATCTAGATAGTACCTATACTTTAGGAAGAAGGGGGATACGCCCGTAGCCGCTGTATCTCGATTATTAATCGCGAGCTCTACTAAGGGGAGCTAGTTATACTAGTTATCCTATAGGTAGTTTATATACTTCTATAGGTAGGCCTCTACTATTTAGTTTATTCTCTTAGTAGAACTATCCGTCTCCGGGTACTACGTAGTCGATAGATACCTCCTTATCCTTAGGATTTAATAGATTCGAGTCTAAAGTACTCTAATAAACTATATTCCGCGATTTATAACTATAGCCTATAGTAGTCCGTACCGCCTATATATCGTCCTAATAAAGATCTTAGTAATAGTATCGGCGTCTATCTTCTCGTAAAGTTCTAGTATAACCCCTTTACTTAGTCTATCTATTATTATTAATAAAGTAGTATAGCGCTAGCTCTTCGAGAGATTAGTAATAAAGTCTATAGAGAGTTTACTCTATAATCTATTTAATATAGATAAGGGCTTAAGTAATTCTTATCTTCGGTCCTTCTAGGAGTTTAAGGCTTTATAAGTCGCGTAGTTCTATAGAAACTATCTAATATCTCTCGCGTAGCCTGGCTAGTAGAATTATCTACCTACTAGGGCGATTATAACCTCTCTTCCTAGGTGGCTACTAAGTATAGAGTTGTAGGTATCTTATACTATTCTTGTCCGTAGTAGTTTACTATTAGGTACCTACCTCCTCCCTCTCTAGAGTAGTTTACTATTTAGTGCTAGAGAGTACTCTATTATCGATACCTTTACCCCAAGGTAGATAGAGAATCTCGCTCTCTTCTCCCGTACTACTTATTTTAGTACTAGTATAATAGAGTTATTTCTCTATATATTCTCCTAAATACTCCGCAGTTCGTCGGTCTTAAAGCTAGTCTAGTAATAGACTCTAGTTCTAGAGGGCGTAATACTATTACTAGGGTACTTTAATAGTCTACTATTAGGCGCTATAGATAGTATATATACTTTAGGCTTCGCAGAGAGCTTAATACTAATATTAGGGAGGTCCTCTTTACTACTATTACTTATATCGATCTATTTATCCTTTAGTAGTTTTATCTCTCTATAGGCCAACCGTTCGTCTAATATATCTTTAGGTATATCCTACTCTAGACTGGGGTCGGTACCGGGTCGGGCCGGGTTTTGGCCTTTAAACTACCGACCCGATCGGGTCGGTACTAATAAATTCTTAGTACGGGTCGGGCCGGGCCGGACCGCGTCGAGTCGGGTAAAAAACCCGGGTTTTTAACTTTCTATTACTAATAGTAATATCTTCCTAAATAGGAAGGCTAGGCGAATAAAAATATTATTATTTAAAAGCTCTATTAATTCTCTATAAAATAAGGCTATTTACGTTTTAAAATTATTAGTATTAGAGGCTCTAGGTTCATATTAAGATATAGTTCTAAAAATAGTATACTTTCTTTAAAATTTAGCTAGAGAGCTTAATTTAAATAGTATTAAACTACTAATAACCTTATTTAATAGAGAATTAATAGAGCTTTCTAAAGATTCTATTCTTATTTACTTAGCTTCTCTATTTAGAGAGTTAGAATATTTTAAGCCTCAACCCGACTCGACGGGCCGGGTTCTAAGCCTTAACCCGGCTCGCCGAGTCGGACCGAGTCTAAAAAAAGCCTAATACCGACTCGACCCGGCCGGGTCGGACCGGGCCGGTCCGGGTAAAAAACCCGGACTCGGCCCCAGTCTATCCTACTCCCTCCGCGAGAGCGCGTCTACTATCGAGTTTAGGATCTCTAGCCGATAGATTATCTTAAAGTTAAACCGGCTTAGGAATTCTACCTATCTTATCTATTACTCTATTAGCCGTTAGATCGTTATAAAGTACTCTAAGTTCTTATAGTTTATTAGAATTCTAAAAGAGCTAACTACTAGAAGTTCTACTTTCTATTCTTCTAAGTACCGGATAACTACGAGTAGTTCCTTATTATAGATCTTATAGTTATACTTAGCCGGAGAGTTCCTTTTTAAATAGAAGGTATAGGGGCGAAGAAAGCTCTTATTATTATACTATATTAAGGTACCTCCTACTATATATTCGGAAGAGTTAGTTTCTAGTATAGTCTCCTATTCTAGATTAAATTATAAAAGGGTAGGCTTAACTATAAATTTCTTTTTAAGTTTATTAAAGGCCGTATTAGCCTCTAATATCTACTTAAACTCGGTATCCTTTTTAATAAGTTCTATTAAGGGGGCCGCTATCTTTAAGAAGTCCTTTATAAATCTCCGATAAAAGTTTACGAACCCTAGAAACCCTTATACTCTTTTTACTAATTATAATACTTACTAGTTTAGAATAGTATTAACCTTCGCGGGGTCTATCTTAATTCCTTCCTTAGTATTAATAATAAACCTAAAATACTTAGTAGAAGTAACTTTAAATTTACTCTTATTAATATCGATAGATAGTCCTACCTCTCTTAGTTTCTAGAGTACTCTCTTTACCTACGCTCTATATTCTTTAAGGGGCCCTTCTATAAAAATTAAGATATCGTTAATATAGGCTAATACGAATTCGTCTAGGAAGTTCTATAGTACCTAGTTAATATATCGTTAGAATATACTTAATATATTAGCTAGACTAAATAGGGTTATGAGCTATTTATATAGGCTATATTATATTCTAAACGCCGTTATCTATTTCGATCCTTCCGCTATCTAAAGCTAATAAAAGGTAGTAATTATATTAAGCTTAGTAAACTATTTCGCCTTTAAAATCCGCTATAGTATCTTATTTATTAGAGGAAGGGGGTATCTATCCTTTCGGGTAATCTTATTTAGGCCCCTATAGTTAATATAGAACCTTAGTCCTCCTTCTAGCTTCTTAGTAAATAGTATAGGGGTAACCGTAGGTAAGTTACTTACGCGGATAAACCCTTTCTCTAGTAGTTCTATAAGGGTTTTCCGAAGTACTAATAGCTCGCCTCTAGATATATTATAAAGGGGGCCCTAGAGAATCTTTAGCTTATTTCCCCGTTCGTTCTATTTAACTAGCTCGATCTCGTGATTAATACCTAATCTATATAGAGATAGTATTTCTACTACCTTCTAGTTAAATATATCTAGATACTTATAATACTACGGCGGTAGCTTCGTTCTAGAATCCGTCTGTGGCTTTACCTTTAGAGCCTTCTTAATATCCGCTATACTCGCTACGAATATTTTAATAGGAGCTATCTAGTAAAGACTTCTATAGATAGGCTCTATTATTACCTATACGTATAGTATACTCTATATAGTAGGCTCGATAGGGGCCGTCTAGTAATAGTATCGCTAGACCGGCCTTATTAGTACTTATATATCTTATCCTATAGACTCGCTAGAAGTTATCTAGTAAGGTCTTCGCTAGATAGATTCTAACGTTATTCGTAGACGGCACTCTGCCTTCTACTTATCGAGGTCTCCCTTTTATACCTTCCCCCTCCTTACTCTCCTATATAAGTAGCTAAAGGCTATAGTTAAAATTTCCTTTATATCTATTTTCCTCTATATATCCCCTACCTCTACTCTAACCCCTATCTAATTAAAAACTAATATCCTCGTCTATTTTTCTAATAAGGCGTCCTAATCTGCTATCTAACCCCTTCCTAATATAATATTATACTCTACTACCCGTAGCAAAATATATATAAATATACGCTTCTATTAGTTACCTATAATATCTAGAGTTATATATTCTATTTCTATTATTATCTTATCTATTAGTCTATTTATACCGGAGAGTATACGTGGTATAATTGGAATACGCTTAATACACTACTTTCTAGTAAAGGCTAATATTATTACTCTATAGGCTCTATAGCTAGTATCTATTATAGTTCTAGCTATAGTAGTTTAATTTACTATAGTATCTATAACGATATATAGATTTTCTATTTTTCCTTTCTAGAACCTTTACTATTCTTATAGTATATCTTCTTGGGGCTCCTATATACGCTTTAATATAGGAGCTAGTCTTTTTCCTAGCCCGAGTAATTAGCGTCCTCCTCCTCTTCTAGATCTAGTAGTAGTCCTAACGCCGCCGGGGTTATATCTATAACCTATATTATTAGGCGTAGTAGTAGGTAAGGGTAAGCTATAATAAAGTAGCCTACGCCTCTGTAGCGTAGATACCTACGGCTCTACCTATACTTTTCCCTCTCTTTAGGCGACGCCTACTTAGTACGGCGAGCTAGCTTCTAGACGATACTATTAATATCTATAGAGTCCCCTTGAGGGACTATTAGGGCGAGAATATAGGGCTACTAGTTCTAAGAGCTCTATACTCTATAACCTTAGAGCCCGATACGCTAGGCCTAGGCTACTTACTATATCTCTCTAGACCTATTATCCGTTCGCCTAAGGAGGGAGTAGTAGTCCTTATAGGACTCGGGGGTATCTACTCTAATTATATACTCTAGGAGCTTAGGGTCTAGGGCTATCTATAGTACTTCCATCTTTACTATATTGTCCCAAGTATAGCCTCCTACTTCTATAATAACTTAATTAAATTCTATAAGAAACTTAGCTAGTACTCGCTTCCCTTAGCGTATAGTATATACCCGCCGCCTAGCCTTCTCCTATTAAGCTAGGTCGACGAAAAGATAGTCTAGATAAGTATAGAAATATACTAGTGTAAACTAGCTTAGATCGTACTAGTTATACTCTATCTAGAGAAGGACTCTCTTTACTACTACTCCTTCTAGTTAGGAGAAAATATACTATACTCGCTAGCTAGGGCCCCTAATTAACTCCCTATCTACTATAAGTTTAGCGTTAACTTCTATCCTCTATAATAGATAGTCTAATAGTCTTTCCCCGCTAAACTTCTCTATATTTAGTAAGGCGGGTTTTAGCTAATTAGGGTGTGGTAGTATCTATATCGAGGAGGCTAGTAAGGCTTAGAGGATAAGATATACTACTAGAGGTATCCCCTACTCCTATACCCTCTCTCTTAGCGTGGCTAGCTACGCTATTAAGGTTCTAATCTACTCCGTCTACCTCTCTATAAGGGTACTCTACTACTCTAGAAAAGCTCCTAACTAACTCGGTGGCTAGTTATTATTCTACTATCTATTTCTATTATTCTCCTAGCTCTAATATTAGCCTTCTGCTATATCTATTACGTTCTAATCTTCTATTCTAATATTTCTATACTAATATTTCTAATATCTTCTATATACTCGATATACCTAATATATCTAATATAACCAATATATCTAATATAACCAATATATCTAATATAACTAATATATCTAATATAACTAATATATCTAATATAATTAATATAACTAATAAGACCAATATAATAATATATTTTATAATATTAACGGCCGAAGAGAGTTCTATTTAACTAACTAAGGGTATCTATAAGTCGAAGATAAAATATATAGGGAAGAAGAAGAAAGGGGAAAAGGAAGGAAGTCGGTAATAGGGGATAGAGCTATAGCTCTAGGCGTTAAGGTTATATAACTATATTAAGGGTTACGTGCGCGAGAGTAAAAGGGGGAGTCTAGTAATAGTATCTCTAGATAGACCTTACTACCTCGTTAATTACGGAGCGCGCGGTGACCCGAGAAGGGAATAGAGGTCCAACCCCTTACAGGTAGATACTAGTACCTACGTAGATATCTTTTCTTTTTTACTTTTTATAATACCTTCCTACCAGTAGTACCTTTCTAATCTAGTAACTATATAGCTTTATTTCCTATTTTTATATATCTAAATCGTTTAATATATCTATTTTAGCTTATTCGAGCTAGGGGGGTATATTAAATATTATACTTAATTAGTAATATAGTTAGATTACGTATACTACCTCTATTATATCTAGTAGAGACTTATACCCTATACCTAAGCTCTTTAAGCTCACCAATATACATATATTTATACCTATATATACGTTCAAACTCATTCAGCCAATCATCATTCGCTGCTCTTGCTCATATTTGACAAAAAATTACTGATGCCCGCAAACGCTGTAGCATGGTTACCCGCTCCGCCCTTTTGAAGAACTTAACAATATGTCAAATATAACAAGTCTCTCTGCCGCCAATCAGTGCGGGCTCGCCTTTTTGGCCGAATGGCAGATTCTGACACAATATATCAAGTCCACATAGAGGCTCGCTTCAAACTTTTGCCTAGGCGCTAGGCGCTATTTTTCACGTGATACCTGCTTAATAATAAAATCTATGGATCACATGACTAAAACTATCAACTTTTTTCCTCCAACATTCTATTCACAGCCCGAGTTGATTCTCGAGTTGATTGACGACTAATTTCACTGTTTTCCTTTCAAACCATGGCTAAAAAAGGTCAGTTGCTCATCAACTTCGTGCTAACCCTCATTTATCCTTAACTGGACAGAGCGTGGTTGCTAAGTAGTTCTTGTATATAGCTAAATCCCGAACCATCGCCGTCCGCCTTATCTCCATGGCAATGACCGGTTACTACAAGACATTCACAAGACCGCGAGCAAGCCGTCCGCTCAGTATGCTCAAATACGATCCTGTGGTCAAGAAACAAGTGTTGTTTTTGGAATCGAAACGGCGGAAGTAGAGAGTACGCACCCTGATTTGAAATGAATATGGGTGATGAGGGACCAACGCAGGACGCGATACAATGTCGGAACCATTTGAAGAATAGACTAGCTGTCACTTTAATTCAGGAAGGATTCTTTTGGAATTTGAAGAAAGAACATTGACCCGTCATCGACGCTGAACGCGACACTCAACCCTTGATAAAATGGGTCATGGAGAGACAAACGAAGCCGGGCGTTATTATGATGGACAAACCTGTATATTATTGATTATTTTCTTCTTCATTTTTTTTTATTCTTTACAGTTAAGGTACTGTGAGTGTCTCGAAAGCAAGACCGAGACAGGCATTACCTCAAAATGTTCCTTTAGCAACCCGAAAAGCTACATAGAATAAGCTTACAAAGAATCAAAGGGGCACATAGATCTAGGGGCCTTGTATAGTATTTCGTGCTATGATCTATATATAATGAATAACTGATTAACAAGCTTCTTATGGATATGACTATAATATAAGTAGTCTTGAATTGATTACCCGTGAATTCATCATCAATGGGACGTATACTTCTGGCCAAACCTGTTGTTGAATGTCTCTTCTGTTCAGGAATTAGTATCTTCGAATATAAAACACGCAGACTCACTCAATCTTACCTCTACGCCTCTTTCTACTATGAACACTAGATTGTGTCACAAAAGTATCCACAGAATGATTAACAGCCCAAGTCAGGCCTTGCTGACTTGTAATCACCGATAGAGAAGGACTCGGGGTTGGCTGGGGATCAAAGAACCTAGATGAAACGCGAGATTGACGCCTCGGAGCTGCGTTTACATCTCTCAATCGTTTCTTTTTAGTATCTTTGGAGGGGGTGTGAAATTGTGCTGGACGCTCAATTGATGGGGCAGTAGTTGATTGTGTTTCTTTTAGAATCCCTTTCAGCGACGAGTCCCCTTTCTCTTTCTTAATGGGACCGTCATCTGAATCATTAAGAATGTTGATAGATTGAGTATTAGTCCCGGCTGCGCAATCTAGTTTATCAGCTGTGAGCTTGTCATTCCTTTCTTTAAGGGCTGTATTTTCAGCAATGATCGTCACATTGTTTGCCTTGATCTCCGCATTCGCCTGTTTTAATATAGTATTCTCTTCTTGAAGAGCTGCTTTTTCTGTCTCAGTGACTGCTTTATTTGCCTTGATACGTGCGTTCTCTTTTTGTAATATTGACTTTTCTGCCTTAATGTTTGCATTTTCTTGCTTTAAGGCTGTAACCTGTGTCTTGATATCTGTGTTCTCTTGCTGTAAAGATGCGTTCTCTTTATGGTTAACCACATTGATCTGCTGTAAAGCCGAATTCTCCTGCTTTAGGGTTACGTGCTCTCCAAGATTCGCTATGTTGGTAAGTTTTAGAGCTGAATTCTCCTGTTTTAATGCTATATTCGCCTCTTGGATAGCTTCCAGCTGTTTTTGAATGTTATGTTTCTCTCCTACTTGCGAGGCTTGATGCTGTTTAAGAGCTAAAATAGCTTTCTCATGCGCGAGCTTTATCGTTTCACATTCCTTTTCGGCCCCATCGAGCTTCTTTTGATAATTACCCACCTAGACTATATAGTCAGCATTGGTAGATATTGTTTACGTAGAATATTTGAAAGGTAGCTTAGGGAACGTGAACTTTACCGTGAACAATAGCTCCGCATGCTTAGCACTGGTTCCTACCTTCGAAGCGTATTAGCATAGAACGAGGGGTAACAATGCTTTATACCTACTAGCTCTGCTTTCATTGTCTCCAGCTCTTCTCCGAGTTTAGCGTTATCTGCTTCTGCCTGTTGTTTTTCCCTGGTAAGGGTATGTTTTTCTTGCTCAAACCTAGCACGGTCTTGGTCTTTAGATATTAAGCTTGCCCTGGAGAGTTCCTCTCGTATTCTTTTCTCAGCCTCCCTGGAATTTAATTCGAGTGTTAACTTTTCAGAGTCTATTTTGCAAGCAAGTGCTTGTGCGTCCTCTATAGCTTGATTCTTTTCCTCTAGCAACCGCTCCATGTCTTTGTTTTGGGATTCTTTTGATTTAACGAGGGCTTCGAGAGCGTTCTCTTCCGCAGTAAACTGATGGATAACGCCCGTAAGCTGGGCTTTGTACTGGCTTATATTCTTCCCTAGACCCTTGGTGCTTTCTGTGAGATAGTTTAGGCTATCGTTGATTTGATCTTTTTCGATGTTTAGAGAAACCTGTTCCTTTCGAATCGATCGATACTCCTTAAGGAGCCTCTCCTGGTGATCCGCAATTCCAACCATGAGGCCCCTTACCTTCCCAAACTTCACCTTCCACCGCTCGATTGACTGTCTTTGAGCGGTCTTTTCCATTTGTTGCTCTTCATATTTGTACTCCAAATTCTTTAGCCTAACCGTAAGCAGTTTGTTGTCCTCGCCTGCATCACGCAAATTCGCCTTCAGCTCATCTCTCAACTTCGCGGCGGCCGCCTCAGCCACTTCCCTTTTCTTCAGCTTCTGTATCAGCAATTTAAATAATTCATCTTCAGTAGTCTGTAAGGTATTGATAGAAATATTTTCTTTTCTGTTTTTAGATAGAATAGAGGGTGGGATATTTTGACTGGATATCGAAAATGCTGAGCTGGTAGGTGTACCGCTCTCCAAGGAAGGAGAGGCGGTCCTAGCTCTTTCAGAAGCCCTGGCCTTTCCATTGTCTGCATGGCCAAAATCCTCTGTCACGACTTTTCCACTTTGTGGTGTCGTATCTGGCGCCAATGCCTCCTTATTATATTGGCTTTAACTAGAAATCAGCAAGACAAGCCCATCGTGGTACAGGGGTGGACCATCTGGTACCTCTGGGATGAAAACGTGCCCTCCCTCCCAACGGCCTGGGAGCATCTAGGCTGAGGGTGAGAACTAAAGGCTCTCCCTGGAAGTGTAGGCCTGGCAAATTGAAAACCAGTGTCTTGCATGCCGGAGCTAGGTGGCCTTGTAACAAAAAAGATATGATTATCCTTGATACCAGCTGTAGGCACCTCGACAATACACTCTTTGACAATTTTCCCCCCAGCGGGGGAGAGCCCCCCATTATGAGTAGTAGGGTCTGCCATCGTACTTATGGTTGGGGTCGACGTTGTTGTAGACAAAGGAGTGAGGTTGATGTCTTTTTAACCCTTTTTAGGTCAGAAGTCACGGGGTTTACTACTTTGACCTTCAGCCTCAACTTTCAACCTCATTTTCATCTCACAGCCAGCAGGAAAAAGATGTTTGTGGGCTGATGAAAGGGTACCCGCAGAGTATGAAGTATGGGAACGTTTTAGAGACTAGCCTGTCGAACAGGACTCCCTGAAACCATCCACCAGCTCCTATCATAGCGAGATTGAGGATGCACTCAGGGTTTAGTTATCTGTGTTAAAATGGTAAGCTTGAGGAAGAACTCATAACTAGTTTGAAGAGGAACGCTGGCTTTTTTTGCTGATAAACCTATTGGCAGGCATACTCCGGAGTACTATATGTACTTTTATGTAGGATCTTCCTGCTTAAGCCTGAAGGATTCTGTTGGATCCCGCGATGGAAGACGCTTGTTAAGACGAACCAACCAGGATGTCAACAGGTACGAGACGGTCTCCATTTGCCAGCAGCTAGGGAATCTCTCTGATTGGTTTGTATTTAAAGATTCGACAGAAACAGCTGTCCCCAAGCTTAGTAGCGCCATCATAACCCAGAAACGCACCAAGGAAAGACGGGAAGGCTGTGGCTGTGAGCTCGCCTATTATCACCTGGCTATGCATTCCAGGATGACGCTACAGAGATTCCTCGTATCTTATTCAAATAAGGCTGAAAGGATGTTATTCACCTCCACAATGCCCTGGTCGAGCTGTTTGGTCGCGTTTTACATCCTGATTCCCCGATTATTTGTGGATTTAGACAGTTAATCCAAAATATCACTCTCCTTTGTTTGCCTGGTATTTGCTGTAAATCCCGCAGAATTTCTCTACGCTTCCTCTTTCTCCTTCTTTTGTCCTTTCCTCCATGTTTCGGGTATAGATGCATTTATCATAAACATCAGGAGCTCTCTCTGTTCAGATGGAACCAAGTCGAGACTCAGACTTTGATCAGATATTTCTTCATCCCACTGCGAATAGCCGTCATCGGGGAGGAGACTCAATCGCCTTGTCAAGGAATACTGCAGCTTATCGTCGACTATCCTCCGTTGACGAGCCATACCTCCATCCTTCTGAAGCATTCAGTTCTCCAAAGCCCGTCACCACTCCAGCTTATCAAGATGCGTCGTCTAGAGGGTTCGGGTTGGGAATTGGCCAACCAGGCAACGGAGTAGTTGGTGGAATGGGAGAAGACGCTGACTTGGGATATCATCCATCCTATCACTCGAGGAATATAAGCCAGTCGTCGTTGTTACGAGACGGCGATACACCTCCAGACCTTGGAACTTACCTTCGCCCGTCACCCCCTTTGCATTCCTCTTTCCAGTCCGATGGGTCAGATCATAACACAGTTCGTATTGTTGAGCCGGAAGATGGACGGGACTATGGTATGTTAACTATTAAATATTATATGAGAGATCCTTGTGAGAAGCACCGGCTAATATAGCTATTACCTTTTACTCGATAGACCGCCCCAAACGTGTGCGCTGCCCGACCCGCAGACATGTCGTTCAGCGGCGAACTGCATGGCTATCGATTGCTATACTAGCTCTCGCATTCTATTCCACAGCGTTTTCCGCCATATACTTTGTGGTTGCCTGCATGAAACCCCATTACGGGAACAGGATCGGAGGTAGCGGAGGGCTGGCACCATCTACCGCCACACTTCTAAGTGCCCTCTTTGCAAAGACAATTGAATTGTCATTCGTCACCGTCTTCGTTGCTTTCTTAGGACAGGTACTCAGCCGAAAAGCCCTGGGCAAGAATGCTGGAGGCATCACCATTGCCGATATGTCGATGCGCACTTGGGTCATGCAGCCTGGAACTCTGATCACCCACTGGGAAAATGTCAAGCATTCGGCTCTTACGCTGCTGGGGATTATTGCAATGACCACGACCTTTGTGGCCATGTTTTATACAACTGCCGCAGAGGCGCTGGTTTCACCAAGGCTCACTGCTGGTATTCCTGAGGTCAGGGAGCTCACCGGTGAGGTTAAGACCAAATTCGCCAATGCCTCATATTTATTCAGCAACTGTCAAAGCCCGGTTCCTCTAGCGGTTGACCCCATAAACCGAGGCTCAACTTGCATGCAAATTGCATTCTCCGGCAGATCGTTCCATAATTACGAACAGTATCTGGGGCATTGGACTGAGTTTAGCTCCACCCATGGCTCAGCGGATATGCTGCTTCGCCCTCCACCAACCGGTACCTGGTATGATAATACCACCGTAAAAGGAAGTTGGATTGAGCCATACAATATGACTGAACTCTCTATCAAATGGGGCCGGATGGTTGTCAACGTCACAGCAGCAATGCCGCATGCTGGTATATTCACAGCAGCCAGGCATCCCAAGAACAAGATCCGCTTGCCCGAGGATCTTGGAGGGCAAGGAGAATTTAATATCAAAGCCGCGGTTCCATCGCCAGTTGTCAATGTAGTCTGTGCAGGCATGACGGAGGAAGAGCTGGCTCCCATCGTTTATACCAAATGGCCTCATCCAAACTTTCCATTTAATGCATCTACCTGGCTCATGAATCAGACGTCGGATATGCCAAATTATCCAGATTGGCTGAATGCTACAGTGGTCGATGATATTTTCGAATTTGGAAAGAAATTTGGGGATCGGGGCCAAAGACCACCTATATTCCCTAAGATTCCACTGGAATATAACACGATTATCAATGTGACTGGACTGTTTGAGACAAATTCAATTTACCTTCTAGGGTCATCTCCTCCATCGATCTATCCGCCTCACTACCTGTGTCAAATGAAAGGAGGCTTGACACCCCAGTGTTTAACAAAATATGAGGCGGCATCCAGTGGTGGAGTACTTTACACTCAGTGCGGCAGCGCTGCAGACTCCATGACGTACCAATCCGTTGCCCCTGATGCGCCTCGAGTCATCATTGACAAGGACTGGAAAAATGTTGCCGAAGAATGGGCTAGATCTATAGCATTAAACACAGGGTTATCGGACGGCTACGGGAGCAATGCGCGCCTACTCTCCCAACTGATCCCCAATTCTGATAGCAAGACAAACATATCGTCCTTAGATCCACACTTGCCATCCGTCGCTGAAGCCCTAGCAGCAATGGCCAGCTCTCTCCTGCTACTGGGGACCCAGGATGCGTCTTTTGATCATCGAAAGACATTTGCTGATGCTCGGATGGCAGGCCACAACGAATCCATTTTTGAACAGTTCCACGCCACAGTATGGGCCTCTGATTATGCCTCAGGGGCGAACTCACCAGCATGGCAGAATGTGTTCTATGCCGTTCTAGCCCTTGTCCTAGTCACAAATCTCATTTGCTCAGTGTATCTGTACCTAGCCTTCCGAGGTGTACAGCTAACTGATTTCACTGAGCCTCAAAACACTTTAGCTCTGGCTTTAAACAGCCCGCCTAGCATATATGTTAGCGGAGCTTGTGGCGCTGGGCCAGAAGGCAAACAACTTACCCAACGATGGATGATTTCCATGGACGAAAAGGACGAACACTATTACATGATTAGTGCAGAGGAAGCAGAGGCAGAAGAAACTAGACTTCGACAGAGAGGACCGTATAATAATTATTCGATGGATGATAATGATGGCAATATAAAGCATGCGGTAAGCCCAAAGGTGTCCGAGTATCGGAGAATTTCACGCGCAAGCAGCTCGATATCGTTATTATCATAAATAGCCATCGGTTGTCTGCATATTTTTACGGAGTTGGTTATGTTGACCGTGGTTATTTCTTTGCCTTTTTTTTTTTGTCGGCAACATTTGCATCAGCGACTTCATTATGATACATAAAGGGGGGGCATTAGCGGCGGTCTATAGCATACAATAATAGACTACATTGTCGTTATATAATGATATGAGACCAAGTTATGAGAATAAATATAATAGCCACAAATGGCGGGTATGATACATGCATCAAAACATCAAGAAATAGCGGTAACTACCAAAGGGACAACCATTGAACACCTTCACTCTAGACCATTTCCAAAGTAGACAACAGCAAAGATGGGACACGAAGAAAACGTCATCAGGCTTCACATTTGCGACCGAACAGCTCTAATGCCAATCCTTGTAATTCATCTACTGTTCTTGAACGAAAGAAGCTTAGCAAAGTTGGAGTTTGTTTTCTCACTCCTTTGGCCCCCCTTCTCACCCTCGGTCATACGAGGATGCCTATCTCCCGGTCGTGTAGAGCGGTTTTGATAGTGGGACATAGGATTTGTAGGCTGCAGTGAGGGTTTTGGCTGGCGAGACGCTATTGCTCTGGCCCCGGCAGGAGTCATTGGATATTGGCCGCGGCTTCTAAAGGTAGGAGTCATAGGAGATTTGATGGACTCAGCGACTCTACGGACTGAGTACCGCATTGTTTCTCTCATCGTCCATTGCCTTCGCTTTGCTTGGTAGAATAAAACACCAGTGGTTACTGGAGGCGAAGTTAGATAAGTTCAACTAGAGACAATGAAATGCAGACATACTTCCAGTTATAACAACAATTACAACCACAATAATCATTGCTATTAGGGCGCCTTTCGGTATCTTTACCGATCCACCCTCCGCTCCAGATGAGCCCGTCGATGCGTCTGAGCCCGCGTCTCCAAGACTTCCGGGGACGACCCCCTCATAATCATATTCATCAGCGTATGGTACTGGATTTGCCACGATAAGCTGCGATTCAAATAGGGCGAACAAGGCCAGAGGTAATAGGTTAAGGCGGAAGAGGGATGACTCCAGCATATTTGCGCTGGCAGTGAGTCTCCCACCAACACTTGTATATATTGGCAAGGGAAAGCAGGAGTGGGCTAGTTATAGAAGCCCGGTAAAGGCAGTATGTAATAGCACCCTTTCTCGGTTTGCGTTATCGACGGTATGACTTTAAAATGAGGGTAGGTGGTAAATATAACCAGAGGAGCTGGAGGCGGGCGATACATCGTCTATATAGGGAGAAAACCGCAACGCCGCCCCGCGTTGTAACATGTTAACTATTATGCAAGGAGGCGTACAGAGTCTCATGTATCTTGTTGCAGCACCTGGGCCCCCTTGACGGCCAGCGTCTTGGTGCTTCTGTCGAATAAATGCAGAGGACGGCCCGTTTCCCAATTTAGCAACTGATGTTAAGCGCCCAGGAACATCGTTGCAGCAGGGCCAGCAACCAATCACGACTCTGAGACAAGCCTCTTCACAGCCTTCATCCAACTTATCACAGCTCCATCACACCGATAGGCTCACGCCAAGTGTAATGTGAAAAGAAAGCTAAGTTAGTTCAATGCAAGGGCGGCAGGTTGGTCAACCAACGGCGACAACGTACATCCTCGTTTTCGTAAGGGTGACTGGGATAACAATGTCGAATATCTTGCAGACCGTCTATGATGTCAGGTACACGATTGGCCGTTCAAGAGGTGTGTATCCTGGCTCCTTGGTCATGATGGTGAATATACCAGGAGCTGGGTACCGCGATCTCGTTAACATTTCTTCCCCTGTCGATTCCATGTAAAAAGCCTGAAGAATTCAAGAGAGTCAGCAGTGCAGATGTAAGGGGATATATGATACTCAGTCACTAAATTATCACTAAAGCCATTCAACGAGAAGTGGTCAGCCCCTGATAGAAATCACCGAGGCGCCCACCGCACATGCACCTCCCTTGTCGCTAAGACTCCTTATGTCTGACATGTCGTTGGTTTGATCTTGCCAAAATCCACGGTATGGAAGGACAAAAGCTGCCAAACATATCAATGATATTCACAATACTATGTAGAGCCCGCAAGTTGCTCAAGTGCCGTATGTACCAAATTATGATACTAATAATAATATACAAAAATGCATCCTCTTTGAAACCAAGCAAATAAAACCCCCAAATATCCAAAACCAAAAAATGTCAAAATATATCAGTAGTTCTCCGGCAAATCGCCAAAATCAGGAATATCGTCGCCACACTTGAACTCCGGTTCGTATGCTTTAGTCGGTAATATGCCTGCAGCCATCCCTTTCCTCCAACTCCACTGGGCAGCAGACTCGCTGTCCCAGGTCCAGTAAAACCACCCCCAGCCCTTCTCGAAGGCGGAAATTTGAGCTTCGGCATAGAGCTTTAGCCATTTCTTATAGGAATCTGAATACTGCGAGGGGTCTGCGTTTGCGGCGTCGCACGAACATTGTTTCCCACTGGGACAGGACGGGGTGAGTACGGGATCTCCGCCGATGGGGTTTTTATCCATAGTGCCTGTCCAGCGAGATCCCACACCGACGCTGTTGATGTAGATGGTACAATCCGTGTCGGCCTGAGACCACTCGCCGCAGATAGTTGGGCCCCATCTGTATCAGGTTAGAAAGCTGGATCTGAAAAGAATGTCGTAGATATCAACTTACCCGCTTCCTTTGGTATTGCTATCGCTGATCAATTCAACCCAGCTGTCACATACGAATTGCAACTTCTTCTTGTGCTCTAATTTGATCAGGTCGGCGTTGAAGATAGTGTATTGATGGGTGTCTATGATCATATCATGGGGTGTATTCTGCAGTATGCTTGACCATTTCGATAGCTTCAGGAAGCCATCCCCAAAGACAATCTTCTGCTTCATTCCATTCCCAGCAACGATATCAGCAGCCTTGGTTGTCCAGTCTAGAACTGGTTCAATATCTAGCTTTAACATCATCGGTTCGTTTGCAAGGCCATAAAGTGCAATAACATTTTTATATCGTGGTTGAGCAAAGAATTTAGACAGCTGGTCGTGCAGGTCAAGGGATCTCTGGCCCCATTTAGCTCCGTCATCACCATTGAGCCACTTTATATCACCTTGGCGACCTGAATGATTCCATCCGTTTTGGCTTCCTGGAACGCCGTGAAGGTCTAGATTGACGCGCAGCCCAAATTTTCTGCAATATTCAATGGCCCGTAGAAGGTATCGCCAGCCCATTTTAGCGAAGTAAGGGTCACCCTCGTAGGTTGTCACTACCCAGTAACCATACGGTATTCGAACATGATCGAACCCAGCATCCCGGATCTCTTTAAAGGACTGCTCATTGATAAATGTCGCGTAGTGCTTTTCTAATGTAGGTTTACCTGCATATCCCAGGCGTTTGGTAAGGGTATATTCGTCCACGACTTGATCTCGTTCAGAATATTTCTGGAAAAAGGACGGGGTGATGAACGGTTCCATGGACAGCCAGCCGCCTACATTAACGCCTCGGATGGGCTGTTTACCATAAGGAAACGGCTTGTTCAAAGGCGGGACATTTTCATTTGCTTGTGCCGAGTCATCCCAGGTTGAATTTAGGCCCATGATGGGTAGGCCACCGACCGTCTCATCTGTATATGTGACGTTGAAATCTGCGGTATCGTACCATGAAAATGGGTCCAGATAGGTTCCCTTCGCATCGGGCTTTAGAAGATGTTAGCATATAATTTAAAAAAAGGCAATAGGAAGTGACGAACCGGTATAGAGTCAGGGCTAATCCCATCAAGCTCACTATGTGACGGTCCAGTAGTGACAGGGCCGTCTGGATGAGTACCGCCATCACCATTCTTCTTCGACACCACGACGGCGACGGTTATGATGATGACAAGAAGAAAAATACATATCCCTACCGCAATAAGGATCTTCTTCCTCTTGCTCCAGTTCTGAAAGCAGCCGCTACCAGCACTGCTACCATCATCGTAACCGTTATCGTAATAATCGTCATATCCCCCGCCTCGTCCTCCGCCATGATATTTCTCTCCATGGATTCTCCCGCCTCCCCTGGTCCTCAGTTCAGGGCTTCTCCCTTCCTCTAGATAGGCGCCAGAAACAAGTCTCTTCTTCTCCTTTTCTCTATTCTTTTCCCGTTTCTTCTTCCTCCGCAGGTCTCCCGAGCTCTCCCAACCTTTTTCCTTGTCTCTTTCATTATCTCCGACGAACCCGGTTTCAATAATATATTTCTTCTTCTTCTTCTTTTCTTTCTTCTGCTGTTTTAATTCCTCCTTGCGAGCCTTTTTCTTCGTCTCCTCGTCAGCCTTCCGGTTCAGCTGGTCAAGTTGCGCTAGCGCATTGGAGCTAAGAAGCACCGTAGCACTATTCGCCGAGTCGTTGCTGGTATGCTTCTCCCGCTTTTCACGCCGTCCTGCTGTTGCTGTTGCCCGGTACTCCCGTTCATGATCAGTATCGTGGTCTCTTCTTCTCCGACCTCTTAACCGCCCATCACCATCTTCGTCAGCTGTGCTATCCCTCCTGGATCGGTGTCTGTTATGCCCTTCCCGATCCCGATCCCGGTCCCGTTTCTTCACAGGCGAAGTAGCCGGTGACTCCTTCGCTTTATATCCTGCTCTAGGACTGGGATAATATGAATTCCTGTCTCGGTCTTTTTCTCGCCTCTCCGCGCGCGCAGGTTTAGCGTTCGGCGGCCGTGCAAAACTCGGTCTCGAATCAACGGGGATAGCTTCGCCTTCAGATACAGTTTCATTGTGACTATCTTCGGTGCGGTCTCGAGCTCGTCTATCTCTTGATTGACGATGGCCTCTCCTCCTTTTATCCCTTCTGTCGTCAAACACGTCATCTTCGTCAAGGGTATGTGCTGCCTCATCATCGGCGTAAACACCACGGTATCCATCCCCCCTGGTCCTATCTCTCACTTTACTTTCTTGTCGCCTACTATGGGTATGACCATGATCGCGGTCATTATCATGGTCATAGTTGTAATCGTATCCAACATTATCTTCGTCATCGCTTCGTTGTCTGCCGTGGCCGCGACCCCCAGACCGATGCGGCGGACGGCGCGAGCCGCTCATGAGCGGTCAATGGTATTATATCGGGTTAGATGCCGGCCTAGGGGGGGCTGTGATAGTGGCTGAATAGTAGAGGGTGCCGTCGTCGCAAGAGTTAAGAAATCGTAGCTCGTAACACAATAATTTGGAATAGAAACAAAATAAAATAACAACATTAAAATAAACAAGTTAAACATGTATCGTCAGAAGCCGTTAATAACTTGGTGCAGCACTTTTGTACCGTCTGTTGTCTTCAATGTCGCATATTATCACTTTATTTGTTTACATCTTGCAGATTCAAAATGGCGCGCCTCTTGGCGCGCGTGCCCTGGCGGAAGCGCGGCTAAAAAGGGCGGCACAGGTACCCGCGCGGGAACTGCATTTGACATTGTTTTGATGTTTTCCTTTGATGTATTATGCTTGTGATACATTTAAGGGGAAACGAAGAGTGAGGAGATATTATTCGTATTGTGTCAGTCTCGCTATCGCTATCGTCAAGTTAGGTATGTATGGTATCGAGTAACTATGTAGACAAGTATGTAGGCTGTATTCAACAAACCAACAGCCATGTCCAGTAGCCATTTATCAAGGAAAGAGAAAAAAAGTAACGGAATCAACCACCAAAGGGTGTAGAACAAGAACAAGCCCAGCTCACAAATGCACAAGCACAGCACAAGCATAACGCATAGCATCGCAGATGAAATAAAAGAGGGAATCGAAACCGAGGAAAGACAAACAGCCAATGCTCCTAATTGAATCGAGTCGAGAAAAAAAAAATCCAACATAGATGGACAAAATTCATGAACGGACCGACTGGGTGGGCGGGTTTATTAGCTCTCGAACTGAGATAGAATGGGGAGATAAGAGGAGAATAAGAGGTATCAATGATCCAACGCCAGCGAAGCAACGCACAGCGAAGTAAGGTAGGGAAAGTGGAAAAAGAAAACGCCATCCAGCAGTCCGTCTATGATGTGAGAAGAAAAGGCAAAGGAAATGGGAAAGAGGGAGTATTATAAAGAAACTGGGAGTAGAAAAAGTAGGAAATCCATCGCATCGTATCCTCACACTTTCGCCATGGGTTGTCTCATCGTATGTCATTCCGTGTGATCAACCGGAAATGACAACTCGTGCTCCCTCTTTGCCAAGTACTCCACGCTCTGAAGGTTTTGGACTTCTCTCCCTTCCCTTCTTTCGGCTAAAGAATGAGAACATCCCTCCCGATGTGCTTCCAGGGCCAGTGGCTGCGGATCCACTGCCATTGGGTAAACCGTTGTCGTTTGTATTATTGTGAGGAAGTGTATCCCCGTTAGACGTCTGATCAGCTAGTCCGGACCAACTGCCAGTCTCTTCAAGCACCATTTGGACACCACCGGATTTACTGCGGTTGCGGGTTGCACCACGAGGCTGTGGTTGCGGCTGTGGGAGTTGGGCCGGAGGTAGAGGAGGAGGTGATAATTGTGGAATGCCTTGACTAGTTGAGGTGATGGTATGAGAGCGGTTGGCATGGCGTTGGGACTGAAGAGAGGCAGCAGCGGGAGAATATTGGGATGGGGGTGAGCGAGAAAGTGCGCCGCCGCGATCGGACGATGGAGAGCCAGGGTTGACACTATCAGTTTGGGCGTTGCTCTGGCCATTTCCATGGTCAGAGCCGTTAGAGCGGCATGATTTCTCCGTCCTGGTTGATTTGTCTGTTCGGGTTGACTGATCTGTTCGGACGGACGGTGAGGAGGATTCTGACCGACCCTGGGAGTTGTTACGGTGCCGACGTCTGTGGCTCGGCGACGTCGTTAGGTTCAGGCAGTCTTCCGGGTTAGCTGAGGCGGCTATGGCAGCAGCAGCGGTAGTTTCGTAGTTCATTGTCGTGTAGTCAAACGGTTCAAACATGGTTTCTATAATACGGTGAAGTTCATCTTCTCGGATTTCTTTGGCAGTGGCATCATCCTTAAGTTCCGCACGGGGCTTTTGACGACGGGCGCGCGCTTCGAGTGGCGCCTCTTCCAGGAGAAGTTCTTCGAGGTCGTACGTTGCGTCGAAGTTCGTCTTGTCACTAGACGGGACAAATACAGGTTCAATCTCCTTGTTCTGGAGGGCGCGGAAGTCTATCGGCGCAAAGAAGGGGTGGGATGTGAAGGACTCAAAGCTCATGGCGCCAATGCGTTTCGTTGGGTCCTTTTCAAGCAAGGCACTGAGAGCATGGAGACAAGGGACAGTAACGGCGGGATTCGTAACGTAGTATTTGGGCTGGTTGCGCATGATGGCTTCGCTCAGAGAGTTGTGGCTCCGGCCCTCGAAAGGTCGTTTACTGTATATGCATTCGTAGAATGTTACACCTAGAGACCACCAGTCGACATTGGATAGATAGCCTCCACCCTGGAAGACTTCTGGGGCAAGATATGCCATTGTCCCTGACCGGCTAGTGAGAGGTTTTGAGGGTTTAAAGTCGGAGGCGACATTCTGCTTCTTGGTTAGGACGAAGACTACCTTTCTTGGACGGAAGGACTTCTTACAAAATCAGCGAGATGAACATGTCCTTCTGAATCAAGTAATATGTTATCTGGCTTGACGTCTCGATGCACGATGCCTTGGCCATGGATATAATGTAAGGCACAAGCAAGCTCGGCCATCCAGAACCGTATCGCCTCTTCGGTGAAGCATTTCCTCGATATATGGAACCGTAAGTCACCACCGTTCATCAGGTCAACGACAATATATCTGCTGGTTGTCAGAAAAAGGGAGGAGATTGTACCGTCAAGGGCGTGATCCAACATACATGTATTCCATATCCTGAAAGCTATACCTCAGATTACAGAGAAACGGATGGTTAAGGTGTTCGAGCATGCGCCGTTCGCGAATAATATTCCGCACACTCTCTGACCGGACGACTGGTTGAACGATGAGCATACAACGTGCCTCTTATCAAAAAGTGAAATGGTGAAAAAGGAGGGGGCTCTACCTTCATCTTTCCTGATATATTTCAAAGCGAAAGTAAGACCTGTATCTTTCCGCTCGACGATACGAACCTTTCCAAAGGCACCTTTCCCCACGACGCGCAGTAACCTGAATTGGTTCAAATTGACTAGCAGAAATGAGTGATGAGTTCGAAAAAGCGAGGAAAGCGATGATGATAATACCTGGATGATCTGGAGAAGAGAGCTTGCCCTGGGAATTACCCATCTCAGCCGCAGCAGCCGATGTGCGCGTTCGATCGGATTAAACAGTCAAGCTCTCTCTGCATCGACAGCTGAAAAGAAGCCAGCGACAGAAATGTGAATGTCGAGTTGTGGTGGCCAGCAACAGGGAGACGTGAGAAATCGATCGATTGAACTTGTTATGTGGGCGAGTTGGTGAATGAAGAGAGAGTAAGGCTAGAGGCTGTTTGTTAGTATTACCAAGAACTCTTATGGTGGAGGTAATAACGTATGTCCGAGAACGAACCTGAAACGCAGAAGCGTGTGTGGTGGTGGTGGTTTTTCTTTTCTTTTCCTTTCGGGGGGAGAGAGGAGGTGAAGGTGGACCGGGTCCAGGAGTGGTCGGAAGCAAGCCAACTCGCCCAGTTGCTGGGTTGTGCTTTTAAGCCTTGAAGTGTATGTATTATATTGTAGGGGTACAGTCTTCAATATCGACGCATGGGTGCCTGTCTGGTCCTTTTTGGTTTCTGTCTATCTGACTGTATCCTTGCGTGAGGCTGCTGAAAGGTGAAGGATCTGGCGGCGAGGCTGGTTGGTCTATTACAGGCCGGAGCGGGCGAAACTCCGCAGATCAAAGCCGTTTTCTGGTTGCCAGATAACCGTATATTCCGTAACAGGGTCGTATACCGTCGATATTCAATGCACGCTAAGCTAACGCGCTGTTGTCTATCGGGTGTAGTGTATGAAGTGCGTTGTTCTGTTGTTGTTGTTGTTGTCAAGCTGTTGAAGTTGATGTTGAAGTAAAGAAGTTGAAGTTCAAGTTTTCGACTTTCTTCAGATTCCACGTGGAACTTCCCCTTTCGGACATGCCCTTCTTTTTTTTTTTGTTTTTCTTTTTGCAAAAAAATAAAAAAAAGCTAAAACAGCCATCGCCGATCTTTGCCCGGTTCAGGAACACGCTTGAGTCACATGTTGGATCACGTGAAAGTCACATGGTAGTGAGCGAATTTGCCAAGGGGTGCCAAGTCTTCTTCACCGCCCTGGCCCGCTCTGCCGCCGCCCGCCGCCCTCGTGGCGCCACGTGAGGCGCTGACTAAGGGGTCTAGGAAGCCCTGCCACCCCTTTTTTTTTTCCTCGTCGCTGTAATTTTCACATTTCATCATTGGGAATCGATAGAGTGATTAAATGAATGAATGGTGTACGGATGGAGTAAATATGGAGCCGGGACGGAGTAATGGAGATGAATATGACGGGTTGCTGCAGAGTAATATGATGGAGTAACTATTGAACTACTGTAATATACATACACAGTAGTTAGTTGACGGAGCATAAGCGGATCGACTGTGGGTTACCATCCACCCGAACCAGCTGCCGAACCATACTTATAAGGCTCAAGTTCCTCCACCCTCCAAACCCAGAACGAACACGCCCGTTAAGGGCTAGCCCACGTTTTTTAAGCTTACTTTATAGTGTATAATCTTTCCACGATTGAGCCCAACCACCCCCTAGTCGCCCAAGAGTACCATTACCCCTTTTCACAAAAGGTGGGATCAGTTCAAGCACTGCTTCCATCTGGCATCTAGTCCCTCCTTTGTGCATAGTATAAATATAACTAACGGTTATATGTGGGGAGGGCCGGGCCGTGTGATATCCCGGGTTGTACTATCTACGTTATGCCAAGCCCACAGTAACCATTTCTGTAAGGAGTTATAAAAAAAGTTACCCCTTTTAACTCTGTACAATACACTACATAGAGAAAAGAGGCAGAGCAGCGTAGACAAGGCGGATAAGATAGATGGGGTAGGTAGAGTAGATATCGCCTCTCTTCTCTTTGCCATGCCTACTCAACCTTGTGTATGTACAATATTTCGATAGAATGGGGCCGATATCTTATATATCGTAGATAAGTACTTTTATCGGATAAGCTCCTCCTAACCTATGTAAGGCTCAACCTACTGCTAAGTGTACTTATAACTTGCGGTACAAGTAGAAAAAAGCAAGTACCTACCCAGTCCAGCCAGGGGCGACAATTGACATTTGCCACCATCAGCCGCCATCTTTTCCTGTTTTGGTGCATGTTCATCGCGGACATGGCGACGGAGCTGACAGGTTCTCTACTCTCTGCATTGTATTTACTTCAGAGGAACGTCTGTCGAGTCATGCCCAAAAGAAAAGAAGGGAAAATATCGTGGCCCGTATTAACTTCAATAATTGGCGATCGATCGGGGTCATCGATCGATAGAGCGACGCACGATGAAGATAGACAGCTGGAAGATTGAAAACAAACAAATAGGGAGGAGCAACACGGTAGATTGAGCCCTTCCGACGTCATACCTCTTGATCTTCATATATTTAATCCTACGGCTTTTCATCTATCTTTGTATCAGAGCTGCCCGCAAAAAAGGAAAGTTTTTCAAAACTAGCTCATGTCATGTGACTTGCTGACTAACATCTGACTTTTCCCAAGGCGAAAAAAGAGACGTCTCGACACTTTCTATATATAAACTAACGCCGACAAGACGCACCTTTGGAGCCCACCCTTGAGAAACAGAGAATCCTCCGCGGCTGAGTGGAAATATACGAGCAAGCTGCAACCCAATTCCTTGTCTTGTCCATTTCTTTGTTCTCTTAGCATTTTCTTCTCCTTTTGTTTTACCTTTTTCCTCTTTCTTTCTCAGACAAGGTGACCGACCTATGCCTGCTTCAGCATGGTGAAACATGGCATCAACAACCCTGCCGCCACAGGGCGTTGGGCTGACGCTGGAACCCGCAGGGATGGCTAAATCTGGTACTTTATCTCCGTCCAACTGATGCACAGATGTATATCGAAAGGGGGGATACGAACAGGTTCTTGCGTTGGCTTCGAGATTACGAGGGTGGACCCTGTCTGCTGGAGCCAGCTAGTCGAGGCGAGCAGAGCCTGGCTCCCGCAATCTATTGGCGGCAGTTTCGCGGGAAAATAGATGAGCTCGGGTCAAAATCTAATGTTATATGTCTACCTCGCGTTTGATCGCTCACCGCCTGACCAGTCATAATATACGGAACGCAATGCATACCAACAAAATTTGCATTGCCAGACACGGAACAAAAAAGAAAGAACAGCGAACATGAAACGCTCCCTGCATCTTGCCCAAGGAATCATATTATGTATACATACTATGTAGTATACACATGCGAATGCATGCAGGGGAGGGAATTCCTTGCTTATTGGGCTCAGGACGCTGGACCACGCCATACCAAGGACAAATTTTTCATCCTGCATAAGTATATATACATGCGTTGTCGGTATTATCCTGGTCGAAAGCAAGTGCTGGCCAGATGGGATCTCACACGTGGAGGCGAGATCTTTATTCCACGTGTCGAAGGATTTTTTCTAGAAGGGTGGAAGGATAGTTTGTGCTTTTTTTTCCATTTCTGTCATTACATATATATACTATGTATATGATATCCCTGGTACACGAAGGCCGAACCTGCACCACTTCGTAATATGCACCATTTATGTGCGCGATTTATCCTTCCTTTGCTTCATAGTCTTCTTGTCTGGCATGTTCCTTCAAGGGATGCATCGCTAGCTGGGTGGCTTTCATGGCAAGCTCACGATAAACAAGATATATTGATTAAATTCATGATCTCGTAGATGTATCAAGTACGTAAAAAATCATAATCTCGCCATTAGCAGCCTACCATCGGCGTCCATATATTGGATCCTCTCTCTTCGAACCAGCACTTGACTTGCGTTCCATGACTGGCGGGGTTGCTCGCTTCCCGCTGCCTCCTCCACCACCAGCCTGGGATCCTAACACCTCATTCGTATCTAGAAGCTTGTTGCTTTTCGTCGTAAAGCTTAACTTACCATCGTCCCATGATCGTGACTCCGCATCTCGGCCAAAGAGGGCCAGCATATCTTTCATCGTCAGCTTGCCGGCAGCGGATTTACCCTCAATGGTGGACTTGGCCAGTTCGCGCTTGCGCTCTTGTAATTCCAATATACGTTCTTCAACTGTTCCCTTAATCGTTAGTTTGTAAACTTTGACGTCAACCGTTTGGTTCAGACGGTGGACACGGTCAATAGCCTGCTCCTCCACAAACTAAAGAGCCGTTGATATTAGACCCAGGAAGCTCCAAGAATAGATAGATGGGGCACTATATGTACTTACTGGGTTCCAAAAAGGCTCGAGGATCACAACCCTGCTTGCGGCCGTTAGGTTCAGCCCCAATGATCCCGCCCGTAAACTACATAACAGAACCCGAGTACCACTGGAGTTCCGAAGTCGGTTCAGGCTCGCTTCTCGGAGGTCGTTCCTCATACCACCATCATATCTGGCGTATCCGATGCCCCCGTTTTTGAGGAATGGTTCGATCTTGTCAAGCATGGAGGTGAAGACTGAGAAGACAATAAATTTGAATTCCCCGGACTCCCGTTTGAGAATCCTCATTAGATGTCTTATTTTGGCTGATGTTTGAACATCATGGATTGCACTGGGCATGGATTCGGATAGATCTGCCTCATCTTCACCTCCCTCTTCATCCGTTACAATTTCAGTAGCGTCTTCCTCATACTCGTCAGTTTCTGAGTCCTCGGAACCAATCCAATCACCTCCACCATCCGCATCTTCGCCGTCCGGGCCGACAGGAGCGGTAAGGTTTTCTGAGCCACGCTCTGATTCAGGGACGATCCATTCTCCATCCTCGTCTTCGTCTTCATCGTCGCTGTCAATAATGACAGGTCTAGCCCGGCGGCTCCTTGCTCGCTGGGACTCTCTCGCCACCTTGGCCTCTTCCTGAAGACAAACAGGCTTCGATCCCGTCTTTTTCTTTTTCTTTTGCTTTGATTTCTCTTTCGCCTCAACGGCTGGAATGACCTGAGTTTTCAGATCTTCTTCACACTCAGCACAACGGGCTGTGCCACCAACGGCCTCTTCCTTGGTCAACTCAATCTGGCACACATCGCATCTTTTGGTAGCCATGCTGAGCCCCCCGAGCATATCAGCAATATTGTCCATATCATTCTCCCTGTTCTTGGCCTGACTATCATCACCCATAAGAGCATCTTGCTCTTTAGCAAGCTCTCCCTTGACCAAGTCAGGGTGGTTACATGCCTGGCGAAGACGAAGAAGTAAAACCAATGCACCAGCATAGCTTATATTATGACCGCCGATCATACGTTCCAAACTTCTGTCGGCGCGTTGCTCGAGGCGCTGATAGAATGCCCATTCCTGTGGACTAAATTCAGCCTCAATTTTGATAATGTCTCGCTTCATAATTTTAAACTTGCTGGATGATTCATTCTTTTCATTACTGCTCACTGTTTCGTCAGGATCTTCAGTATCCAGCTTTGAATCCAGTTTCAAGACATCTTTTGTTCGTCTCTTCATGAATGCCTTGAGATAAACCTGCAGTCGACGTAGAGCTAGCCCACCACGACCATTGCTCATAGGGCGAGTGATCTGTTCTCTCCAGGCAGCGAGTTCATCGTACGGCTTGATTTGTAGAAATCTAATCAGACTCTGTAACTCATCAAGGTTATTCTGTAGAGGAGTTCCAGTAAGGCACCATCTGTACAGCGACTTCAGCGCATATACGGCTTGGGTAGCTTTAGCGTTTCGATTTTTAATGGTATGCGCTTCATCAAGCACAATTCGATACCAGTGGACTCCGAAACAGCCACTGTTTTTCCCGTGTTCAGAGGTAAGTGTACCATATGTGGTAATTACAACATCAAAGGAGTCTAGGTCGTCCCGGTGTTTTGTGCGCCCCGCACCGTGGTATACACATACACTTAAGCGGTGAGATCTCTCGACCTTGGTCTCGATCTCGCTTTCCCACTGCTTAATTAGGGCAAGAGGAGCCACAACAAGTGTGCTCTTCGAGACACTCACAGGGGTCGCCGATTTGTCCTTCTTTCCCTTTGCTTTCTCAGCTTGTTCCTCATCATGCGCTGGTGTTGTGGGAGGTCGGGGGTTGGTGAGTAACAGAGCAATAGCTTGGACAGTTTTTCCGAGACCCATATCGTCAGCAAGGATACCACCTTTGGGAAGTACGCCTCTAGTCTTTTTCAGCCCACTCTCCTTGTCCCTCATCCATGCTACTCCGTCAATCTGATGAGGGAGCAGTTTGACTTTTAGCCCTTCAACAGTTCCATCGTCTGCTTCCTCCTCGTCGTCCTCCTCTTCTGCTTCCGGTTTCTGCCCCTTGGTATTTTCATCTACTTTGACTCCCATCAGCTTGTCAGCCAGCTCATCCACCTGTTTTTCAATCTTTTTCTTCCGCGACCTTGTTCGAGGCTTATCATCTTCATCCTCAAAAGCACCCTCTAGTAGTGCCTTGATGTTTTCATTGGCCTTCTCACTGTCTATATATGAGTAAGCGTCTGCGGAGCCAACTATTTCATCTCGGAAACTGCTGTTAGAACTCCCAAATCCGACATCAGGTGTAGTAAGGTCCATAAAGTTCTTCAATGTGCTAGCTGCCTTGCCCATCTTGGGGGCTGAAGGTTTTGAAGTGAATACCGGTTCCGGTGCCCGCCACGTCGTCCGATCAGCGTTCATTGGTTTCATGATTTCGACCACACTATCATCATCGCCCGGTGTTATGGACGAGTTATATTTAAATGAAGAAGACGGCTTGGTAGCTTGAAATGGATTGAAGGCTCGCTTATCATTCTCTTTCGATGCATTGTCGTTGAGAGTCGAACTGGGAGCAGCACGATGATGTTCTGGTCGAGGCCGATTTACTTTAGGAATCATAAATGGGTGGCGCTGGTTCATATTCATAGGGCCAAGGGGTGACGGCTTCCCAAATTCCACAGGTTTTGGAGGTTGGGATTTCTTCCCCTCCCCTCCCAATATGGAGGGAATCTTGGGAGGATCTCGTTCTTTAACCATTGTGTATTTTGGTAAATCAATCGACACGTAATAATTAAGTATTATCCGTAATCATATATCTATTAAATTACCTACGCAACGCTGAGATCGTTAGATAAACAAGTCTACTACCGTTTCGAGCAAAGAGAGTCCTACCGTGAATTTGTCTTTAGACACGTGCAGAGAGGTTTTCCCAATCGAAATTCTCTCGACAACAACAAAAAGCGAGCCAAATGAAAGATGATAGGCGAAAAGGTGTTATTATTACGGGAGCATGTCTTGGTTGTTATGTCCCTTGGACGCGAAGTTGTTCATGTCTTTTCATCGACGTCTTCTTTTCCCTCTCACAAAATAACAATATTTTTCCTTATCGATAACTGTCCTGGCAACGGGCCTAGCCTTAAATAGCCTAGTCTTACCCTGGCTTATTCAGCAACAAAGTCAATATATCACGTGTTTATTCTCCTGGATCTTTTGTCAAATACACAACCAGCCTCTCCACCGCCAATCGGTGCGGGCTCGCCTTTATAGCTGAATGGCAGGTTCTGACAGTTATGAGCCCTTGATATCGCATTATCCCACTGTTGTATGCCTTCATATTCGTTCCACCAATCATCATTCGCTGCTCTCACTCATATTTGGCATCTTTCTTCGGTCAACATCGCAATATCAATCTTCAATATTATCGCATGATTTGTTATCGCTGCGCCGAATTGCGGCGTCTCGGTTCTTTGTTGATTGCATCGTTTGTTGAAACATGGGAATGGCTGATGTCTCAGGCGTTACCGTAAAAGAACGCGTGTAAAACCGTTATATCAAGGAATTTGGATATCCATATTAAAGTCCCAAAGGGGTAAGATATTGGGCCCGGAAGACAGTATATCAGTAGGCCTGAGAGGCCTGTCTTCACTTTTTCGGTTTTCCTCTGCAGCTTCGTATCCCTTAATTGGTGATACTATAATACATTCATTATAGTCTTGACTTATCCACGATACAAAACCTCTCCCCTAATACCCCTTACGGATCTACCTCTTAGCTATGCTGATGCATTTACCAAGTACGGCCGCTATGTATTACCACTTTCTCATGCTACTTTCTACGTTGGCGGCTGTGGCTCAATGCACATGTCGGGTACTTTGAGCTGTTAATATTTTAGTTGATGGATACGCCACTTTTGGATTTGAGTCGAATTCAATTTATCCCCAGTTGATGGATTTGGAGCACCGACCATACGAGGAACTCTAGGACATTTTCCCAGCTGAGTGCACTAAGGGAAGAGGCTCTTTCTAATACGTTTGATCTCACCAAGTAGAGGCCCAAGGAGAAACACCGAGGCCGGTAAAAGGGACTTGTTCCAACTATAATTAGTTTTCCGGTGTAAGTTACCTTTTCGAAGCTTTTGAAGTATAGTATTTCTTCTGTTAATGTGCCTCAGGTAAAAAGAGCTATCATGCATTTACTGTGAATATTATCAAGTGAACGCAATGGCATATCACTCCCAAGGGTAATGAAAACTCCTTTCACAGTGTATACAAAGATAAAGGGCCATTTTAAAGATTGAGTTGGTTCCTTTTCACGTAAAGGTGCCTAAAGTGATTACGAAACACGCCAAAGGAGCATGGTCTGGCTATGTTCAGCCTGGAAACTTGTGCAAATGTATGCATAAGTACCTACAACATCTTTCGACCAGCCATATCTATAGTCAATCTCCACCGCTTAAGCTTCTCCATAATGCTCAACACATGGAAGAGCCTACGGTATATCGTATTTTTATACCCATATTCTACGAGAGTTTCGACCTAACACAGAATTAACCATATACGATTGCGTCGCTATCACACGAGCTGCCAGGCTATGCTACTTGGCTAAGCCCCTGTCTGAGGGCTAAGGCTGCTGTAGATCGATCCTTTGGCTCTTCTTGAACATAGAGATGCTTTGGGTTACCAAGGCGCGCCTCGGCCTGCTTGATAACAACCTACACCTTGGGTGTGGCCCCAGAGATATGCATTGTTGATTACGGTGATACTTTCGACTGTCACCTTACCCTTATTCAAAAGTGAGATTCAATACGCAAAAAATAGAAGGGATATCCTGCAATCAATGTTGTGAGGTTAGTCAAAATGATACCATAATGCCATCTATACGGAGACATAAGTTTGAGGAAGCGAGGAGGAAAGGGAAAGTTGTCGTGGGCTACATGATGACCGCACTATAGACTGGCTCACTCCATTCTCATAGCATTGGAAGCAGAGACGTTGAAGATAAAGCATGTCGCTGCTCTACTCACGGGATAATTCAGTCGGCAAAGGGAACCTTACAAAGATGTCATTATCACCTATCCTCAGCTATTTGGTTACCTCCGTTGTTGGAATATTTCTCCAAAGAACAGAGCATCTGGTGGTTAATAGCGTCTTCGACGCATCCTACAAGTACCATGTCACTTTAACCCAAACTGGAACGTACTCCCTTGTCCTCGTCACTTCTATTACAAAGTGGTTCTGCGTGGATTTGAGCCTGAGTTGGAATGTGCTAATCGTTTTGATAGTTGCTAAATATTTAGGAGCATTTGACAGAGTAACCTGCGATGAAGGCCACTATTTGAAGAATTGCCCCTCCATTGGTGCGCGATGGCGTATGACAATGATTAGTTACTTACTACTACACCGTTTTTGAATAGGGCCATTCATCTACCTCGTTGGTATCTAAACCTGGTTCTTGCGACGATGGTCACTTTCTGAAAAATAATATCGAGAAGCAGAATTAACACTGGGTTTCTATGCAGTACCAGAATATGAGGCTGTTGATAAGCCTGAGTCCTGGACGTAATAATCCCGAGAATTGGAAACAGAGGCGAAATAATATATATCTAGATTTCTTCTCCACCAGGAAATAAGACCCCCTTATCCATATTCCTAAACTTATGAACTACCATCCAATTGCTCGGCCTTTGTATTGGCAGTGATAACCATCTATTTTGGGGCTAGATCCTCAGCCTCTCGCTAGCTTCCATGAATTGTTGGTAAACGATCTCCTTTCCCCGTCCCAATGAATTATAACCATTATCAAGAACCAGCATCAAGATGTTAGTGGACATCAGCCGGCCAAGTCTTAGGGCTGGCATTGGTGGCTTAGAGACGCCTTGAGCTGTTGGAGGATTTCATTGGTTTATATGCCATAAATATAATTATGATTTCCTAAGTGATCACCGGGCTTTCCAGCACATCCATGGTTGGATGAGTGATCGAAAAAAAAGGTTGGGGGTCAAAGGATGCGCCTCCCAGTCAATCATGGCTCCGGAAACTCCTTATCGTTGATATTGGCCATATTTTTCGGAGAACGAGCCGTCAGGTGTATCTATCCAGGTAGTTGAAAGTGCCGTACTTAGCAACTCCCCTGTGAGCGAACACGAGAGCCATCTCCAATATATACAAAGGTCGCCTGCCAGGGATCCTCTTTTGAACGAAGTACTCCACAAGATACCCATGGAATTGTCTGTTTCGCCAATATTTCTATATTTAAAAGGGATCAATGATGTCCCATCCAACATCCGTCGAAGCTATGCTCACTCTCTCTTTTGAAAGATTAAGCTCTAAGTCTCTTCCATAACTAGCCCCTGTTTCAGCCGGGGTTGACAATGGCTTCCCGTCTCTCTTCACTGGATCTAACGGCGGTTAAAGAGGCATACTCTTTGATCAAGAGCAAGATATTGAAAACTCCAGTCCACAAGTTAGCATCTCTATCACACATTGTCAGCAATTCCATATTCCAGGAGGTCAATGCTCATAGCGCCGGCGTCCCAAAGATCAATGTATTTTTCAAATGTGAGAATCTACAGAAGACCGGTTCGTTTAAATTCCGCGGTGCTTCCCACTTTGTAGCAAGGCAGAACGACCGGGCTCTCCGGAATGGTCTGGTTACCTATAGCACTGGTATGTTCCCTCCACGCCCTTCTGCCAACTGATACATAAGTCACTGATGAGTATATGTACAAGGCAACCATGCTATTGCGCTGGCCCAAGCGGCAGCGTATGCATCAGAGGAGAGAGGCTTCCCCATACCCCTGGCTGTCCTGATGCCCAAGACTGCAGACAAGGGCAAAATCGCCATGCTCGAGCGTATGGGGGTTACCGTATCCACCCATCAACCAACGATGGAGGCTTGTGCGGTACGAGCGGAAGAGCTGCAACGGGAAGCTGGTACAACGCTCGTTCCGCCGTCTGGCCACCGACACATCGTCCTGGGCCAAGGAACTGTCATGCTTGAATTTCAGCAGCAGGTGACAGGCCGAGGCGAGAAACCACTAGACGCAGTCATCGTACCGAGTGCTGGGGGTGCACTGCTGGCCGGCACAGCCCTGGTATGCAAGGAGGCTAGTTCTCCCATCGATGTATTTGGAACCGAGCCGCTTGATGGCGGTGCTGCCCTCTTCCAGAGTCGGAAACGAGGCCACCAAGTTGCTCCCTTTACAAACAAGTCCACTATCGCTGACGGCCTCTGTTCTCCCGTGGCTAAGTCTAACTGGGACATCCTCCGCAGCAACACATACGTACAAGATGTGTATCCAGCATGTGACGACGAGATCCGGGCCGCCATACGACTAATTATCGAGAGTACAAAGCAGCTCGTCGAGCCAAGTGCAGCCGTGCCGCTAGCCGCTCTGCTGTTCAATAAACGCCTCCGATCCAACCTGGCTCGGAGAAACGGCCCGTTAAATGTTGGTATTATATTGAGTGGAGGGAATACAAGTGTAGAGAGGTTGCTCGCATTGTTGTCATAAATAGATTTTCTTCTTTTCTTTCTTTGTTATGGCCGTGCTTTTTATAGTAATTGAATTGGTATGCAGCGCCGAACCAACAGTAATAAAAATTTGATGTGCTGTTATCATTTGTTTGAATATTTTTGGCTAGCTGTGGGAGGTAACTAGTTAACTAGTTTCCGGGGGCCAGAGTAAAACCTTTTGCCCCTTGACTACATGCATGTAATAAATATCATAGGCGATTTTTATTAACCCCTGATAGGCTAAGTGCTCAGGAGAGGCGCAGGCTAACTAACCGGCCAACAAAATCATTAAATCAGATGTATTGAATTTTCGAATCAACTTCGGACTTGAAAGAGTCGTATCTCTCTGTTCTATCTGTGAAGACAAGAGAAGACGCTGGCATAGTAGCCCAACTACCTCTTGTGATTGGAGGCTACGAAGTACACTCATATGTTACATCGCCATGCTAGCCATGCTAGCCATGGATAGCGCTTGGAGGAGGCCTGCTTGCGCCCGTGGGATCTTGCATCGTACCTCTAGAACCTATGTTATATCACCATGGGGGTTACTTTTCTCGGTGCTGAACGGTTGACCGTCCAATCCCTACCTTTTACATAGTTGTTGACTACTTCGGCTGGAAGGACAACCAACGTTCATATTCAACCTAGTCCCTTGCACGATGAGATGAGCTCAATGACAGGCCCAGGTAGTTATCATGACTTCGCCCCGTCCCATTGCTTTGGAATGTTAAATCCTATTATGATGTACCGGCGGTAAGGGAAAACCCCTCAGGAAGTACCTAATCTCTACTCCCATCCAAGTGTTAGTAGGATTCAGCTAACTGGATATATATAGATAGCTCCAGGAGGGAGCTCCGTCTCTGAAATGATGGAAGACATCAATTAGCATTTGCTGTGTTATCAATCTCATACCTGGTGTTTTTATACATCTTTCTTAATGCATTCAAACGCCCCAGTCCTTGTTCGGAGCAATGGAAGCAGCACTACAACACTTGCAGGCTGCGCATCTAGCAACCATTCCAGAGACACCTCTATCAATGATATCCTCTCTAAAACTAAAGCTATATCGGAGGCTCCTCAGAAGGCTCCCGATGGAGGCCTGGCAGCATGGACCCAGGTCGCGATGGCCCATCTTGTCATGTTCAACACTTGGGGATTCGCAAACTCTTTCGGTATATTTCAAGCTTATTATGCGGGAACCCTTGGTCGGCCTCGGGCAGACATTGCATGGATAGGCTCTATCCAGGTCTTTCTCATATTCCTAGTGGGAACGTTTTCCGGACGAGCTATCGACGCTGGCTACTGCCGAACCCTTCTTATCTCTGGGCTGTTTCTACAGCTACTGGGGGTCTTTATGACTTCTGTTACTCAAAGTTATTGGCAGATATTTCTCGCACAGGGGGTATGTCAGGGGTTAGGAAACGGTTTACTATACTGCCCAACTATATCACTAGTCTCAACATACTTTGCGAAAAGACGGGCTATGGCTATGGCTATTACCTCTGGCGGCGGTGCCACTGGTGGCATAGTATTCCCTCTCGTTGCGCAGCAGCTTCTCCCTAAACTCGGCTTTTCATGGACGGTCAGGGTCATGGGATTCATCATGCTGGCAAACGCCTCCATCGTCATATGCCTCATGCGTGGGAGGCTTGCTCCAAGGAAGAGCGGTCCAATTGTTGAGTGGTTTGCTTTCCGAGAGTTGCCCTACGTGCTCTTCTGCATTGGAAGCTTTCTTAACTTATGGGCTGTCTACTTTGCTTACTCCTATGTACGTCCCCCATCAAGGCGAGAGATATGAACATCATATGAAATACATGCTAACTGCTCATCAGATCAGCACGTTTAGCCACGATATCATCGGGGTTTCCTCCTCCACTTCCTTGACTATTCTACTGATCACGAATGCCGTTGGTATACCAGGCCGTGCAATCCCTGCCTTCATTGCTGACCAGTATACCGGACCCCTGAGCATGTACATTCCCATGTCGCTGGCAGCAGGTATAGCCTTTTACGCATGGGCAGCGGTACGTGACTTGCCAGGCCTTCTGGTGTTCTCCGTAATGTACGGATTGTTTGGTGCTGCGGCTCAGGGCCTCTTTCCTGCCTCTTGCTCCTCTTTGACAGTCGACCTTAGCAAGATGGGAACCCGTACAGGCATGGTCTTCACGATCGTTTCCTTTGCGACCCTTACCGGGCCTCCTCTAGCAGGTGTTCTGATAGAGATGAGGGATGGAGATTACCTATATGCCCAAATCTTTGGCGGTACGGCTTTTGTTTTGGGATCTATGATACTACTCGGAGCAAGGTTTGCACATACCCGGTCTAGCTGGAAGTGTCGAGTATAGAACTGGTGAAGCAAGTTTCCTTTGTGTTTGAATATTATTCTCGGATATATTATGACATGTATTTAATATGGATATAATTAATGTAGTTAATTGCCCTTAATCCTACTAGAATTCCAAATTGGCAATACTACCACCTTAATTGATGTGATATAAGTTTTATATCAGCCAGCGAGTAGATGTTCTATCGTCTCTAGTTACGGGGCTTCTCCGCACGGCGGCCGATAGTTATACGGCATCGTAGTCGATCAGCTAGTTATGGTTAAAGAATTCAGATGTTTCAGAGATTTCATCTTCCAAAAACCCGAGCCGCTTCTCAGATAAAGTACAAGAACTTCAAGATGTCGTTTATCAAGCCTATACAATGGCTATATACGGAGTTTGGCCTGGACTCCGTGTACCAGACGGGGCCTGATACCTGGTTCGTGATACTGGCAAGGACATGCCGGATGTTTGCATTTGGGGCTATCTCTTTGATCCTCGCCCTGTTCATGTCGTCCCTACACTTCTCAGACCTTTGGATTGGTTTCTTTATGACGGCAACGCTGGTCGGGGATGTTGTCCTCTCACTCCTTACAACTCTGGTGGCTGACCGTGTTGGGCGTCGACGGATTCTCTTCCTCGGAGGCGCCCTGATGGTGTTGTCTGGCACAGTATTCGTCTTCTTTGAGAACTACTGGATCCTGCTTCTAGGAGCTGTCGTCGGTGTCATCAGTGCTACAGGTGGTGATTTTGGTCCCTTCCGCTCCGTTGAAGAGTCCACGATATCCCATCTCACGACACCCTCTTCTCGAACTGATGTCCTGTCGTGGTATGTGACAACGTCGACGCTGGGTTCGGCCCTGGGGAACGAAGTCGCTGGCCGTATGGCCGGTATGCTGAAGAAGCTGCAGGGCAAAAAGGGTAACATCACAGATGCCTACCATGCGATGTTTTGGATATATGTCGCTATGGGAACCTTGTCCATGGTCTTTGCATGTATGATGAGCAGGAGATGCGAATCTACTAATCTACCTACCAGGTCGGACGTTGATGAGACAGAACCGCTTCTTGTGGCACCAGGGGAGAATATCAACAATCAGAATGAGAGCAGCTGCCAGCAGCCTTCACAGGACAACCAACAGCAGTCTGGAAGCTCGTCTGAGTCCCGATACTGGTTCAGCAGACTATGGCACAGCAGCAAGTTTACAAAGATCTCGTCTGAATCGCTTTCCGTGGTCATCAAGCTATGGATTCTCTTGACCATCGACTCTTTGGCCGATGGGATGGTCTCATACGCGCTGACCAACTACTACCTTGTGCGTAAATTCGGCCTCGCCGAGTCATATCTGGGAGACATCATGTCAATCTGCTTCCTGCTCATGGCACTTTCCACTGTGTTTGCTGGCCCTCTTGCTCGCCGCCTGGGTCTTATAAACACCATGGTCTTCACGCATCTACCATCATCCCTTGCCGTGTTGCTGTTTCCTATACCACAAAGCGTGGGTCTGACCATAGTGCTACTCTTCATACGCACTGCTCTAAACAGTATGGACCAAGGGCCCAGGGCCGCATTCATTGCGGCCGTTGTGAAGCCGGGCGAGCGTACTGCTGTGATGGGTATCACAGCCATGCTACGGACGCTAGGGTCGACTATAGGACCGAGCCTCACAGGTTTCCTTGCAGATACTGACAAATTTTGGATTGCATTCATCATCGCTGGAGCGCTACGTGTTGCCTACGACTTGGGGCTATTCTTCTTATTTGTGGGCCTAAGGGTGCATGCTCACGAGCAGAGTGAGGATTCGGTGGCACATGATGAAGCCAGTTGTGAGCAAGCTGGTAGCCGAGGCGGGGGGACCTTCCCGTCTGAGATACGATAGGTCTCCGGGGTTCGTGAAAGGCATGAGAGTGTGGAGGAACAAAACTAGACTAGCCTGAGTGTGGAAATGCTGTTGAATAAGGTCAGTTTGGATAACGCTTGCAGTTGCTAAGTAACTAGCAGTCCTAATTAGGTAGTTTCTGTAAGTCAGTAGGAGGTTTTCGGTTGAGCCTTGCTGAGAATCCGTGGATATCGATGGACCAAAGGGATAGAAGGCCGAATATCCAATGGGAACCATCCCACTGCTATGCGAGTCGCACAGAACGGATCAACCATTGTTAGAAGCCAAGGACGTGGATTCAAGATGATTCAGCTTCGGCGTTTGGTTGAGCCTTTTAAGTCTTCGTAGCCACCTCTACGGCAGCATATTATCTGTTGTGTTTCGATCCAATAGTCTGTTCGTATTCAGAATGGATATATGAAATGTTCTCACGGAGTTCAGTAACTAGCCATGAGACTGCGCTGCTGTCTTAGTTCTAATTCATAATTCATGGATCAATTCTTAAGTCAATGGGAACCAACGACTGCCATTTATCAGCTAGCCCTTTATTTTGTATACATATCCTCAATGATTCCAGGTCCTGTCGTCACATCCTGATTTCCCGGCTAGAGGTCACCAATGATATCTTTCAGGATCTCCGGAAGAATAACGCTAGCATCACCCTGGAATAGCCAATCTGTTGCGTATAGCCCTGACTGCGGAACATGAGTCGCATCCATATTGATCACCGCTACCCGAGCCCCCCTATCTCTCCCGTGTTCAACATACAATGCAGCTGGGAAGACTTGTGCGCTTGTTCCGATAACCAGCACTAAATCAACTGGCCCCTCATCAAGGAATTTCTCAATACCGTCTAGCGTATCATCGGGAAGTTCTTCGCCAAACCAGACGACTCCAGGTCGTAGAAGTGCGCTTGAGCATTGTGGACAATGTGGTAGATCTGCTTCTGTCAGATGAGGGATGGGGACCGCTTCATCCGAAATATCTAAATCTTCACCGGCGGGAGACCATGACGGACCGGTGGCGGCTACCTTTTCATCCAAAGCAGCATGGATAGCCTTGGCAGCCTGTTCGCCAGTATTATCCTCTGTAGACGGGTTTAGTTGGTTTCCTGCTTTGGGGATCGCAAGGCAGGGAACAAGGGGATCCTGGAAATCGTTGTCCCGCGAGTAGGTGCAGTATTCCGAGGAGCATTTCACCGTGAACAGGGAGCCATGAAGACGGTGGAGCTGAGACTCTGGGTGGTTAGCCCGTTCTGATAGACCTGTTATACTGTTAACACATGGAATGCAGGACCAAGGGAGGCAGCCAACGTACCATCAACGTTCTGAGTCAGAGTCCAGAAATGGGGGTTCTTCCTCGCCAATGCTGCGAGGGCATAATGTCCCTTATTTGGATGCGCCACCAGCGACATATGTCGTCGATAGCTGTAGAACTGCCACACAAGGCCTGGGTCAACACCAAACGCTTCTGGAGTCGCCAGGTCTGGCGCCCGATGAGACCGCCATAACCCGCCTACCCCTCGGAAAGTAGGGAGGCCAGAAGCGGCGGAAAGTCCAGCACCGACCAGAGCAAGGATACGCTTTGATTTCTTGAGATGCTCACGAAAGCTGAGCAAGTCAGCCTCGGCGATTCCTGAAGCCATGGCAATGAAGGAGCGGGAAGGAAAACCAGACTGAGTAACACTGAGGAAATGAGCAGCCGACGAGGAGAATTTATGCTTGTTTTCCTCGCTCGGGAAGGCCCCACCATCTGCAGAGCCGCAAAGACTTGGCTTGGCGCTGGTTTGCGTGGAAGTAAAATATAAGTCTTATATTGTGTATAGTAACAGTCCGGGACTGTTACCACGGAGAAGGACTGTTACTTCCACACAAAACCTACTTACTGCCACTTACGCCTCAACTTCTTTAAACTAGTTCCATCTAACACAAACTCGGGAATTCATCTTCTTGAAATCATTATCTCATCAATAACAGTGTGTCAGGTAATAGCCTTGATGCTCACGCATTTAAGGAGCACTAGAATCAGGGAACTTCATGGCAGCATATGCATGCTTCCTGTTCTCCTCGGTCGTCTTCGAGACATATTCCTTCAGATAGGCGGGCACCTCCTTCACTTTGTTTGTCGAACTCGGGACTGGTTCACCGAGACATTGCCAGACAGGCACGATGCCAGACCACACTTTCTCCCTTACCTCCGTACTCTCAATATCTCTCTTCTCATCTGATACCTCTCCATCACGTATCTTCCCGCTGCCAGCAACGATCTTCACGCGTATGATGGTCGTGCTCTGAAACTCACCTGCATCGGGAGGGGTTCGTGTGTTCTCCCATCGGTTCGCCACGACGCTGTCGGTGATCAGCTTCATAGCGTAGTTCTTCTCCGCTTCATCTGTAACTGGCACGCCGTATCCGTGTAGGACTACGGAGCGGTAGTTGTAGCTGTGCGAGAAGGGGGAGAGGGAGAGAACAAGCCCATCCACATGTGTTGCCGAAATGCAGAGAGGTAGGCCTTTATCTCCATTCGCGCGTGCCATGTTCATCATGCGCGCGCTCACATATCCGTGTATATAGCAGTCTAGGGGCTCATCAATGCTGTTGGATGGAAATTCGAAGGAGCCCATCTGCCCGATCATGGGGATAATGGTGGGAAATGGGTCATCGCCGGCCGGCACGAAAGCCACATCAAGGTGGGTTGCAGAGTTGATGATGGAGTGGATTGGCCCAAGGTCATATGTCACTAGGTACAACTGTGAGAATTCTTGTCTCTATCAATGGTGGTAGACCACAGCATACCTCGCTTTGCGTAGCGGTTGGCTGTGTTGCTAATCCCCTTGGGGTACACGAGTGTTTTGCCCATGTTGATATAACTTTGATGTTGGAGCTGACTGAAGAAGGATTTCTGTTATATGCTTTGCGTCAAAGAAGGATGCCTCAGCACTGATATAGATATATATATACGCGGAGGGACATGTAGAGGAAAGGGCGTCGCAAACGTGGATGATTCATCGGAATGACACAACTCTTATTCCCCCCTCCACAACACACAAGCCTACCAATGAGACGTATCCCGCTCTGCAGCCTTGTCCGCGGTGAGATTCCTCCCCGTCTCCGCCTGAAGAAAATCCACGCCTTTTCTCCGGCCCACCCTGAGCGTTCGGCCATCAGAACTTCGGCATCTCATCCGCAACTTCAATCGCTTTGCTTATCGCAGTTTCTTATCGTGATGTTTAAAAAGCGTCAACCAATCATAATTGCTCTATTTCCACAATACCCCGCAAATGAGCTAACTTCTTTAGACAGTTGTATCCGAGATATCACGTGCCTCGGTACCGCTGACCAATCGTATTTGATGACTAATCTATTAAGTCTAAATTAGGCTATAATAGGGGAGTCTTGGCACGGTGTGATGGTTCGTTTCGCTTTCATCCGTATAGCGTTTGGAGAAAAACTATCAGAGGCTCAAAGATAAGGTACTTGGCTCGGAGCTTGTGTAGGGCCAATAGTTATAATTGTCCGCCATATTCTCCCCTATCAAGAATTGAGATTCAACGGTGTTTCTGCAGAGACTGGGCTCCTCAATAGAATGGCGGACGGATCATTCTCTTTGTCGAATACAACGAATACTGTAATACATCATGATCCTAAAGGTTTTGCGTCTTACGAATTTAGGATGTCTCTGGATCTGCAAGTGATCTACCAAGCGCTCCCGCCAACGTCGAAATTGTTGTAATCCATGGGTATTACCCTCCCGGCGTTACTGAGATTATTGGCCGGAGTAGTGGAAGCTTCATCGGCCGAGTCAACGAGTCAACAGTTCTGAAATACCCGTCCATTCCCGGTGATTATGAAAGGATTAAAATAGAAGCTAAGCTTCTCGCAATCCTTGGGGATCATCCTCGAATTATCTCTTCTAAGGGTCTTAATGAACATGGCTTAGCACTGCAGTACACACGGAATGGAAACCTCTACGAGCACATCACATCGAAACATGCTACTATTTCTCTCAGTCAAAAGCTAAGCTTGTGCAAACAAGCTTCCGAAGCAGTCAAATATATACATGAAAAGAGAGTTATCCATTGTGATATCAACCTCCGAAATATCTTACTAGACGACAATTTCAACATTATACTCGCAGATTTCCAAGGGATGCTGAAATCACCACACGGTGAGACGCTGCTAGATGGACTATCTAGGGAATGTACAAAGTCATTCATGTCCCGGAGCCATGGTGACTTTGCTGATGTTAAGACCGATATCTTTGCGTTGGGATCAGCAATCTATTTCATCATGTTGGGACATGAAGTGTTCCGGAACTTGATACCTTTAATGACGATGAAGATGAACAGGTTGCGTTACTGTTCAGCAACGGAGACTTCCCTACTGATGACCATGCATGTTCTACAATCACAGATAAATGCTGGAGACAGGCATATGAATCAGCTGAAGATATTATTCAAGACATCTCTCAAATACAAACTTAGAAAGGAGCCAAACGAAGGCACATGAATTCAGTAATGACTGTATTTCAATGTAACTACCCAGGGAGAGAACAAGAAACCCCTCCCATACAAGCGACCCCGAAATTCCTTCTGATATCTGCAATCAGCTACCTCTTCAAGATAAGAATGAGCCCTATAATCCATGCGGTATGATTTACATGATGCCATTAACATTTAGGGTATATACCCCCTCTTTGGTTGAATGTGCCATATATTGGTCCTTATAACCCTGGCAGTTCGGTTTCCTGCATGGCGGCTAAAGGTCGTAGAATACAGTGATATGTTTCGGTGTCGCGGTGCGGTTGGCGTACTTGCTTGTATAGACGAATCGAATACACATCTTGGTGTTGGGCGGATGCCATTCTGAATCCATTCCACGTTAGTAAACTATGATGGAACAACCTAAACGGATAAACGGTTGGCGAAGACTTACACTGGTATGAAGCGCTCGAAGATTGAGATTATTCTGAGCTGTAGATGGGATGTCAAAGTTGGAAGCAAACACGTTCTTCCAACATGGACAACGTCCTATTTATGTATCATGGTGTCCAGCATTCGATTGATATCAATCTTGTACACGCGGAAAGAAATCTAGGCATAATGAAGGGCACAGAAGGCTGCAGGTCGATACATGGGCTTGATTAGCAATAAGTGCTTTGTCTAGGTCCTAGATGATGTAGGCAGCGTTGCCCATTGTCCCTCGCATATTGCCTAGAATTGCATCTCTTGGAAATGAATGATTAGTTCATTAACTAGTAGTGCCAGAGTTGGTGCCTTGTCACATAACATGATTTTTGTCTTGCCCCGTCCCATTAGTCTATGTAGTTCAAAGAAGGGGGGTATGGTGACCTTGCTTTATTACTTTATTTTTCGCCGTTCTGCTCTGCGCTGCTCTGTCCTGTCCCATTTCGACGTACTAATATTTGTTAGATAACTAGAAGGTTCAATATTTAACCGCAGGACGGGACAAAACAATCAACAATCCGTTTGCAAACTTGAGCCATAGCGTGCTACTACGCCGTACCATCCTACTTTCTTTAAACGACAAGCTAAATAATGGCTGAAAGCAATAATTTTGCTGACAGCCGATTCAAGCTTACTCTTGAAAAGAAGCTATTAGAATTGCAATATCCATTATCTGACGTTGAGAGAAACAAAGTTGAGACTTGGAAAGAGATATTGACAGAAACTGATGAATCGCTGAAGAAGAGATCCTCATCTCGAAGAAATGTCAGGCGCCGTGCGCGTTATTTTGCCAGAAAAGTGTACGCTGTTAACGGTAGCCTTTTTGTGCTATGCTCGTTGTCATATACTATTTCAGGGCTGCCTACAATACCCCCTGGGGGCTTTTTATAGCCATTTGAGGAGTAGTGGGCAACGAAATCACCTTAGTATTTGCCCTTTAAAAACTACGAGCACAGTTTGCCGAAGGTTGCCGTATAGTGGTACAGGCGGCTGGAATTCTTCTGCGTTTGCTCTCCACTTACAACATCAAGAAACCCGCCTCCAGTAAATCACAAAGCTCCGCTTGAAAAAGGATATGATATCTCAAGCAGGGCGCACTCATCCTGTGAGGATAATAATATTTATTTTTGGGATATTCACGCGATTCTAACATGTCATTCAGGGAGCAGCCAAATAAATGGGTATAAATCGGCTGGTGCTGCATGCCTGACGGTACCAGAGAACCCGATGCTGTCAGGCAATGCCTCTTATTTATCTTTCATGTTATGGTCGATAAACTCCCAGAGCCGTTCCGGACAGGAATGAAGACAAGTAAGTTATGGAAAGACGAACAAGAAAGAGGAGGTCTGTTGGTTACAAACTGTCTGGCCCTATATTCACCAGAAAAAATCAATGAGGATACCTTCATGGTTATCAGGATGGGGTATTCTCGAGTGTGTAACGCCTCCAATATGCTGGGTCTCGGTGATCCGGGACGTTAGACAGGTTAAAGTATCGCTAGTCATTATGCCAAAGGTTGTTCACCCTTATAGATCACCATTTGTATGTTTTTCAAATTTTACCATTGCTCGCATGATGTAGCATCTATAGCCAGCTTTCACGGTCCTCATAACTTGTCCATCCATAGGGCCAAGATTCCCGCCTGGGACAAGATTGCCATCGCTATCAGCAATATTACAAGAGCGACCATCGAATGTCATAACCATGTCCTCTTGTATCTCGAAGCATTTGTTCGATATCTTCTCCCACTCGCCCTTAAGCGCTTTCTCTTCGACAACATTACTCATTCTTTCTTTCCCCGTCTTTTCCGGGTAGAAAAAAGGATGGAAAATATCTTCTTTGATAGGCAATGTCCTATAAATCTGTCTGCTGAATGGGTCTGACGGTAGCTAGGGTGCGCCTTAGCTTGATCGGCGGGTAATTTTAAAGAATATATATTAGATGAGTAGTACTATATAAGCACAATGGCTCTAGAATACTTGATTAGATGCTAGAATGGAAAATATAGTCTGCATATTCATGCCATCATTCCCCGCGCTCGCTGGGTTCCGCTGTTTGATGCCTAAAAAGGTTCTGACTCAGTCATTCATAAACACGTGACATGAGATGGTTCCAAAATTAGCGCCAAACGCTCTTCATTAACTGAGAAATATTCGATCTCATCTCATGGCAAGAAACTCCTATTAACGCATGCGAATACTGAATAACTAATATATGCTAGTAAAAGAAACCGATACCCCAATTATGCAATGTTTTCTGACATCCTCTGCTCTTCTGCTAACACGACTAAGCGTGTTTACATCCTAATGACGACCTTTCCCATGTGCTTCGCCTCATATAAGTAATCAAAAGCCGCCTGGGAATCATCAAAGGAGAAGACTGTTTTATCCAGAATAGGCTTCAAACTGATTCTCTTCTCTGACAGAAAGCTGGACAAATTCTGATGGTCGATTTTGGAGCCGACGGCACCTCCTCTGGAGAGAAACACCTTTAGCATCTCTTGAAACAACCATGGGTTAGACTAGTAGAGAATTACATACCTGATGGTGGCAGTCTTTGTTAAGAGCGGCGTGATAGTGTCGGGAAAGCTTTTGACGTCGAACCCCCCCAGGAAACCTACTATGGTAATGGACCCTCTCCGTGCGAGCGAGGCGATGCTCTGAGCTATCGTTCTGGGCCCCACGGTCTCGATGACAAAGTCGACTCCTCGGCCCCGTGTGAGGCGAAGCACCTCTTCTTCCCAGTTAGGGTGAGTTCGGTAGTTGATTGTGTCAACTTCTCCTGGCTTTCCCAGAGCTCTCACTCGGTCAAGTTTCTGGTCGGAAGACGAGGTGATGATTGGACGAATTCCGGCAGCTAGACAGATGAGAAGGGCAAACATGCTCACTCCTCCGGTTCCTAGAAAAGGAGGGAGGAAATTAATACTGTTATCTTTACCGGGATCGAACTATGGAAGAGAAGTGGCTTTACCTTGAAGTAGAGCAGTGCCTTGTGAGCGAGGCATAAACAATGATCTCCATGCTGTTGTACCAGCACAAGTGATACATGCTGCCTATGGAGCGAATCAGCACCTCAGTGTTCACGTTCATGGAATTGAAGGGGTGAGTAGCTACCTCTTCCCAAGACAAGTACTTGGGCAAGTGAAACAATACGTTTCTATCAAACACTGCATATTGGCGTAACACTCCATCGACATGTCCTCCCAACGCCGCCTTCTCCTCTTCGGTGTCGTTGATGTTCATCACGTCAAAGATAGGCGCGACATGGTCTCCAATCTCAAAATCTTTGACCTCTGATCCAACCGCAACAACTTCAGCAGCGCAGTCTGAGGCTGGGATACCTCTGTCGAGAAACTTGATTGGGTACTTCCCGTGCAACATTGCTACGTCTCTGTAATTCAGCGAGACGGCATGAATGCGAATCAAGACGTCATGAGGCTTGAGAGTGGACGGGATCTTTTCTGTAACGGGCTCGAGTGTTTTGTTGCCTGCTCCCCTGCTACGTCGGAAGGCTTTGGAGGTCTTGGGGGTGGCCATTATATGTATAGATGTGTGTAACTGATTTCTAAGATAGAATCGAGAATGCAGGTATTTAATTGACTTGTTTTCGATGCTTGTTGTCTTTGAGCTGCTTGTTCAGAACATCTCTATTCTAGCATCTCTCTCCTTTTTATATCTGTGCTGGATTTATAATTTGTAAGGAAGTTCGGCCTCATCCTTCGTGCCCCGAGGGGCAACCCCTGCACGGTATACATAGCATGCATGCAGCCGGCGATCAAAGGATCTATCGGCTCTCTATACGCTACCTGTCTGCGTCTCAAACAGGTTCTTATTGACATCAAGTACATCTATGTACCACCCATACAGCATTGACATCAGTAAATCTATGTACCATCTATAACAGGACTGACGCCAGTGAACTATGCACCATTATACAGGATTAGCACAAGTAAAACATTCCCCTTCTACGCATACCTCCCCTCCAATCCATCTCATAGCCCAGCCCGGCCGCCCTCCCAGCTTCTGCATCACCCTCTGGCTGGCAGTGTTGTCTATACTGACATCGGCAAACACCCACCCCCTTTCCCTCCCCTCGACATCGCCTTCCAGCTGCAGAGCATGAATGGCGTCATGGCCCATGCCCCGGCGCATGATCTCCCTTGAAAGCAGAGACGCCAGGCCCCGTCCTCGGTACTCCGGCTCGACGTGTAGGACGATCATGCTCCCGTCATACGTGAAAAACGCCCAACCAACAGGCATTTCTTCGGAGTTGGCTCCCTCCTTGTCCCCAGACGAGGTCTCGCCCGGAGGTTTCGCGGCTGCATCCTCTGCCGTGCTGCAGTAGAGTGCCACGCTGGCAGGGAATGACGCTCGAGTGCGCTGTATGTGCGTCCGACTCAGGACGAGACTGAACTGATGGTCCTGGATGCCATGGCGGCCCTTGCGGTCATGGAACCGATATCCGGGCGTTGGCTTGTTGTCACCAGAGTCGTAATGAGACCGGTCAAACATGAACTTGACGCATAGATCGACACGGTTGACGTGAAAGAATGGTTTCTTATGACCAGAGGAGAAAGGGTCGTGTTCATCCCTGTATCCCAGCTGGTTGAATAGCACAGATAGACCGTCATTCACCGTTCCCATCAAGAGTCCAGTCGGAGGAACGACGGGCACCTTCTTGATCCCGTTCGTCTGGCTGCGGACGATGTTCTTCTCCGTTGCTCCCGGCGTGGACAAGAGTGACGGCACCAGCTTCGTGCGAACGTACGCCAGCAGACTTCGGAGCTGCTCGCAGGCCTGCCGTTGCGTCTCTTCATCGGCCGTCAGTGTAGTCTTGATCACATCTCCAACAGTCTCGTTCATCCCGTCGGCCTCCAGGCTCGAGTATATCCATATCTGGGTCTCGGGGTAGCGGAATACATCTACATATGCCACCATCCAGGGGTCTTCTGGCACTGAACTCGCGCCTCGACCCCCATTCTCTGCCTCTGTGTCTGATTCTGCGTCTGGAGGGAGCGTGGCGAGCACACAAGCTTCTGCAGAGCGCGGGAGGATTCCAAAGGATTGAATGACTCGCAGTACAGGGCCAGAGTGCGGCAGATGGCGTTGCAGGAGGGCGACCAGCCTGCGAGACGGGTCAGGATGTACATATATTTTGGCCATGCTCGTCCTCGATCTCTTGTCTAATATAAAATAAAATGAGACGAGCCGAAGCTACGGCGGGGGTGAAGGATGCATTATAAATCCTTTCTCTATAGCCCAAAAATCCTTGTATTCACATCTTTTCTATGTAGTTAGCTAACAGAGTGACTGGCGCAAACGCATCTCGCCATGTATGAAACCACCATCTGCCACTCCCGTCTGTGTATGAGATCAGAAATAGAATTTATATTCTGGTCAAGCACAAAATAAAACATTATTTCAAACATCAACATTTAGTCCAAGTTTAAAACGCAGCGATGGTGATTGGCTGGGCTTTCGTCTGATAGCTACAAGGGCAGCTTTTAGCTACCGCGATGTAAATATTTTCCATGTCAACTCTTCCACTAAGAAAACGGCCAGCAAGACCCTCATCAGGCCCAGTATGTCGACCGGAGCCCGGCTATGGATACAATGGCCTCGATCCATCCTCTCGTTCCAAAGCAGAATACCTCAAAGCGACGCTCGCAGCGCTTTGCGAAGATATAATAGCTCCATCTCCGCCGCGGAGCTCCAGTTCGGTCAACCGCTTCACGAGACACACCCGCATCTTTTAAAGGCTGGAGAATGTTGGTGTTTTTTTGTTCTTCTTCTTTTCCGCTGAGAAGTCAGTCTTCCGTGAAGCTCTGCTAACTTGTATCTTATGCACAGTGACTCCCGGCATCACAGCTCTCGAATATGACCACCGCCGCTCGAAACTTGCTTCCAAGCTGCCCAAGAACGCCGTTGCTATTGTCCGGGCGGCAGAGTTGAAGTACAAGTCGAAGAATGTATTTTATAAGTACCATCAGGATACGGATTTCTTTTATTTGACTGGTGCGCAGGTCCAACCTTAACTCAGAGGTGCAACGGACGGCTGATGGCTGCTTCGATAGGATTCAATGAGCCCGGAGCTCTAGCTATTATCGGTGAGCAGCTGAGGAGATAGGTAGGATGATTGATAATGGTCAACTGGTACTCATGAAGTGACGATAGCAAACACTGGCCACCCGGGCGAGCATACCTTCCACCTATACGTTCGAGAAAAGGACAAGCGAGCAGAGCTATGGGAGGGAGCCAGGTCCGGTACACAGGCGGCTATTGACGTTTTCAACGCGGATGAAGTACATACACCTGGACGATTCCTGGATATTTTGTTGAGAGAGGGCTAAGCTAACATCTCAGTCCGGTGACATCGAACGTCTCAAAGATTTCCTGCCCGAAATCCTATCAGGCGCATCCGAGATATACACTGATATCAGCGGCGCTGGGCGTGGCCGGTCCGCCTTTTCACGGCTACTGTCCAGCTTCGCCGACCCCGCTGGTTCTACGGCTGATGCGAGAGAAGAAGCCATGGAGAAGATCAGGCCGCTGGCGCCCATCATCACCGAACTCCGTGTATTCAAGAGCGATGCTGAGATCGCCAACATGAGACATGCAGGGCGTCTGACCGGTCGAGCGTTTACTGAGTCCATGCGACAGAACTTCAGCACCGAGAGCGAGCTGAATGCCTTTTTGGAGTACCAGTTTCGTCTCCAGGGGGGTGACGGGACGGCCTTTGTCCCTGTTGTTGCCGGTGGACAGAATGCCCTTAGTATTCATTACGTTAGGAATGATAATGTTCTACGGTACGGCTTCTCCTGTTTCTTTTGCTACGTACGTGACGTTATTGACTCATGATCAAGGGACGGTGAACTGGTGCTCGTTGATGGGGGTGGTGTAGGTGTCATAATCTACAACGTGGCCTGGACATAAAGAAACTGACAGCCCAGCTAGGAATACGGCGGATACATCTCCGACGTGACGAGAGTATGGCCGGTGAACGGCAAGTTCACTCCAGCCCAGAGGGAGCTCTACACTGCCGTCCTCAACGTGCAGCGGTCGTGTATCTCGCTCTGCCGCGAGTCAGCCGGCCTATCGCTGGATAAGATCCATGAAATCGCCGAGCGCAGCCTTCGAGAGCAACTCGACTCCATCGGCATTAATACCTCTGGTGGTGTATGGAAAAATAAGGATATCTTCCTGTTGTGTACCGCACCCAGTACTGATGAGTGATAGGCGATGCAAACCCTCTTCCCTCACCACGTCGGCCACCACATCGGCCTCAGCGTGCATGACTGTGGCAGCTACTCCAGACGAGAGACGCTGCGCAAGGGCCAGTGTATCACCATCGAACCGTAAGCCTTCCACGGACACTGCCGGCAGGTGGACTACTCGCTAACAAGGGTGCAAAACAGAGGTGTCTATGTCCCCAACGACGACCGGTGGCCCGAGAAGTTCCGTGGCACCGGCATCAGGATAGAGGACAGTATCTGCGTAGGGGACGACAACCCGATCGTCTTATCGCCAGAAGCAGTCAAAGAGGTAAAGCTGTCCCTGTTATCGCCTGGACTGCTCAACATGGAACTGCGCAACTGACCTGTCTGTAGATTGACGACATCGAGGCCTTGAGATAGACGAGCTCAGCTACATCTGTATTATTACATCCACCTGTATACTAACAGCAAGTAATTATTTCTACTCTATATATTTATATATATACACTGTAGTTCTAACGTAGGCCTGGTGAAAAAAGAAAAAAAAAAAACTAGACCAGGCGGGATTTGAACCCACGACCTCCGCATAACAAAATGGAGTTAGTCATATCACTTCGATGAAACGATATAAGAACGGCACGCTAACCACTGCGTCACTGGTCTTCTTCTAACTGGCCAGCTCGGCCCTGGTGGGTTGTAAGCTCAGCCCTGCCACGCTAGCCAGACGACGTGATGGATAGTGTAAAGTGGCGATGTATGCAGTTTACGACTATTTACCGGTCTGTTTGATGGGCCAGCTGGTACATCGCTGGCCGTTTCATAGTCCTCGACCCAGCAAGCGTATCTCGAGTAGTAAACTGACCCAGCTAGGAGTACGGAGTACACAGTTATCTGTTACCGGCAGTAGAATTGGTCTGACGCCAGAGATGTAAGTACGTACTAGGGTTTAGGGTAAGTCGCGATGTTTGGTTGGTCAGCAGAAAAGCGTGACTTGAGCCTTTGTTTGGAAGCCTCAAAACAAGAACATCGAGTGAAGAACTTCGTCCAGAAAAAAACACCGTCCGAGAAGCCCTTGTCGACGAGGCCCAGCGATGACTGCACCATCCTGACGAGGCCTCAAGAGAGCGTCCTCCTCCTCCCCCTTCCGTTCTCTCGTTTGGTTTTCTTTTCCAGCCCTCTTCACGTCCCTCCCTTGGTCGACCGTGTCGGAGAGAGAGAGAGAGGTACCATCGCGCGTGCCCTGAGGCTCCCGCACCGCTTCACAGCTCACCATTCTCTCTCGTACAGTCGACGTACCTCACTTGGCTGATCGTATCTTTATTCATGGCCACTTTATTCGTACCATCGCCACACGCGTTGAATGCAATGACAACCCGAAGAGCCCCCCTGGCAAACGTCCCCAATGCTACCAACTCCCCTCACCGTGCCGTTTCCGCGGCTGCAACCATGAAGCGTGGCCGGCCCCCCGGGCTGCCGTGGGACTCTGCTCCGCCGCCGTTGAAGAAACAGGCGCTCGATGCTGAAAATACGGACGCGCGAACCCCCCAGAGGACCCTGAACCAGCCGCAGACGGGCGAGTCGAAGCTCTTTACACGCCGGACGAACACCCAACCCACCGCGTTCGAGAGGAAACTGGCTGCTGCCAGAGATAAGCCGAAACAGCCCACTACGCTGAAAGTGAGCAGGAATATCAAGTACTGTCCTGAATCTGTCGAGAGTGTTCGCCAGTGGCAGAGACATTATCGAAAAGTCTTTCCTACCTATGTCTTTTACTTTGAGAGCATCCCTGACGAAACCAGGAAGAAATATGTCAGGCAGATCATGTCTCTCGGGGCTGTAAGTCTGGTTCTTCTCCTCTGTCTCTGCCTTTTCTCGTTCAATTTTTTACTAAGCAGGAAGCTATCAGACCGAGGAAAAGTTCTTTTCTCGAGTAGTCACCCATGTCGTTACTTCTCGGTCTATCCCGCCCGAGGTCGACTCGGAAAAGCCTACGGAGGCCAACCAGGCCGCATCCCCCGTTGCAGGCAACTTTGAGGGCTCACTCCAGACGGTGAACCCGTCGCTGCTGGAGAAGGGTGCAGACGCGGCCCAGTCGCAGCTGGGAAGGACACGATCGAGGACGGGGTTTGGGACGATCGAGCCGGAAGCTAAGAAAAGCGTGGGTGGCAGCGGGGATCTGCTTCATCGGGCTCGTCAGATGAATATGAAGATATGGACCTTAGACAAGCTTCAGCGGGTTATCTTTACTATGAACGACAAGGAGCTTGCCCATATACTCCAGCCCAGCCGCATTGGTAGTGCTGCCGTAAAAACCAAGGCCGAAAATGACCTCTCCTTGGCCCTCCAGCATGAGAAACTCCATGCTCCTGCCGACTCGGATACCCTAACATTAAGTAAGGGCCTGGTCCCATTCAAAGGCCCGTACCTGTATATCTGGGATTATGAAAGGGAAACCCGCCCGGTCGTGGTTCGGGAGTACCCGAAGGTCAGCAGAAAGCAGGATGGAGCCTGGCCACAGTTCCGCGGCGCAGATCTGGGGAAATGCCCCTTTGTCGATGCTCCGGCCAACAGGAGAACCGATAAGGATAAATCGAAGCAGCAACAAGCCAAAATTAATACCCAAACTACCCTGGTATCAAAATCAATGGCGCCTCCTGCCAGAGGGCCAAGCAAATTAATAAACCAACAATCTACTAACCAAGACGACACCGAATCCGCAGTCGAGGAGTCTGCAGGCAAGCCGTTCGAGCCCATGGAGACTACCGTTGTAGTACCCAGGCCGGTGTCGAAGGGCTCCCTCTCAGCTTCCTCCTTACCCTTTAAATTCGGAGGCGAACTAGCTGCCTCTGGAATCCAGCCATCAAACATCACATCCGCCATCCGCTCACAGATGATATCCTCGACAGCAGCCGTGCAGGGCGCGAAAGCTGGCACCAGCAAAGAAGTGCACGAGCTGAAAAGAAAAGTACTAGAGAAAAGCAGTGGCATCGTGTCCACAAACATCTCATCGTCATACAGAGCCGAAGCAGCGGCCGTATCACAGCCCGCTAGGATACCGATCGCCCGGGCAGCCAAGCTAAAGGCGCAGATGAATGACGACGGTAACATGCAACCTACAGAGCAGAACAGGCGGACCAGCGACGTACCCCCCAGGAAACACAGCGGTCTAAGAAAGCAACAAGCCGCCAGCAAAAAGCGGGAGCCTAAACCAGGCTACTGCGAGAATTGCAGGGAAAAATTTGAGGATTTTGACGACGTATGTTCCCCCTTTACTCCTGAGATCTCTCATCCACTTGTCCACTTTGTGATGCCTTAAAGCTAACAAGAAACCCAGCATGTCGAGACAAGGAAACACCAAAAGTTTGCTAATAATCAGGCCAACTTCTTTGAGATAGATGACTTCATCATGGGCCTGAATAACGAAGACGGTTGCCGGTATTCATAACAAGATGGCGCTCTTGTCTGCCTTGCCTAGCATGGCTTTTCTCCAACTATTGTACTTATAGCGACTTCCAGCGTAAATCCTCAGAACACAGACCTTCTGACTGCGAAGTAATTAATATACTACAGATACAGAAGCCCTTGACTCTTCCATTCTTGTTCATAATCCACATATCGTGTGTTTACTTCATCCTTTTTGTACCTTGATGGCCTTAACAAGGAGAAATAAGGGGGCCAAGACATGTCACATGACATATATCTCGTGATCTGCCTTGTCCAATCACATGCTGTCATCCTCCGCCGGCGTGAATCCTTATGGAACTAACGACTTCCATATTCTCTTCTCTACGCTGCATAAACCATCACGTACCAAATATAAAAGCGAGGTTGATTTTTCCCTCAGGGAAGAGGAAACGGAAAGAAAAAAAAAATTATTCAGATGGAATGAGTCCTCTCCCTGCATCGCTTAAATCCACACAAAAAATATTTTCTTAATCATTGAACTTGGCTGAGATAAACCATTCAAATAACTAGATCTTCTTCCGTCCTCGTCCGTGTAAACAATCTAGTATCCCCGTTTCTTCACTTTTTTCTTTACCCTCTTACTACCTCCAACCACAACAAACGCCCGAAACCTTCAACATGGCATATCGGATCTACAGCCGCCTGGTTCGGCCGTGCTCATCCCCTATTCGCCTCGGTGCTGTCATGGGGTTGTCGAATAAGGTAGCTCGACCAATGCCACCTCATTTCCCTATTGCCATGTGCCAGTCCGCTGTACGGCAGCAAGGGCGGTACAGTTCGAATTCTCCCATGGTGAAGGCTCCAAGTCATGACCGGAAGAAAGTTACCATCAAGTCATTGGAAGCCATGTATCGAAAGGGGGAACCAATCACCATGATGACTGCTCATGACTTCCCGAGCGCTTATGTCTGTGAAGCGGCGGGTATGGAAATGATTTTGATTGGTGACAGTTTGGCAATGGTTGCCCTGGGCATGGAGGATACTAGTGAGGTCACGCTTGAGGATATGATTGTGCATTGCCGTAGTGTCTCCCGGGCAGCTGGTTCGGCCTTTGTGGTATGTATACATCGCCTCTTCACTTTAAATGGGGTTCCTTTTCATCATTGTCGTTTTCCAAAGCAATAAGTCTAACTAGTTGCTTTGTAGGTGGGTGATATGCCTATGGGTTCATACGAGGTATCTGAAGAACAAGCTGTCCAGACTGCTATCCGACTTGTTAAGGAAGGTCGTGTCCAAGGAATCAAGATTGAGGGCGGCCAAGAATTTGCCCCGACTATCAAACGAATTGTCAAAGCTGGCATCCCTGTTGTTGCACATGTCGGCCTAACCCCACAACGACAAAACGCCCTCGGAGGTTTCAGAGTACAGGGTAAATCCATGGCCACAGCGATGAAAGTCTATCAGGATGCACTGGCCGTCCAGGAGGCTGGTGCATTCATGACCGTGGTCGAAGCAGTGCCAGCCGAGATTGCAACCATCATCACGAAGAAGCTGCGCATCCCGACTATAGGTATTGGTGCTGGTAACGGATGTTCCGGCCAGGTGCTGGTGCAAATTGACATGCTAGGCAACTATCCTCCGGGAAGATTCCTGCCTAAATTCGTTAAGAAGTATGGCGATATCTGGTCGGAGAGCTTGAGGGCCATGGAACAATATAAAGCTGAAGTCAAGCGCCGTGAATACCCTTCGCCCGAATATTCATACCCAACAGCAAAAGAGGTCGTTGAGGAGTTTGAGAAAACTGTTGGAGAGAAAGAGTAAACATATACGTCCTCCCATCTCATTATCTCATATATATTTCACCCTATATTACCGACTTAGAGATTAATGTTTTGATATGTAATCATGCGGAGCCCAGGCCGTATATATACATACCTCTAGAAAGCTTTTGTTTAAATATTTGCGGAGAGTTGAAGAGCATACGCATACCAGCAATCATTTTCGCACTACTAGCTCGTAGGAATACTAATCATTCTAGACCTCCCATCTTTAATTAGGTCTAGGTTTCATCCGAATGCTGGTGTCATCGAATAAGAGATGATCAGTTGGTCGTCTGACTTGAAACACTGTTATCCACACACTCAGTCAGGCATCCTGAATATAGAAAATATATGAAGAACACCAGAAAACATACTCTCCATAAACCCCCAATCCCCTCATCTAAACCTGGAGCAAAGACACTATTCACATAACAAAAGACAGAATCTGTGTCCTTGCAACCAAGTTTCTTTCTTAAGAAGCGAACGATTGTTTCAAACTTCTGAGAAGCACTGACTTTGAACACCTTGCTCTGGAGAATAGGCGCAGATGGCATGGGGAGGAATCGAACAGTAACTAGATCACACATGAGGGATATATGTAAGATTAACCCTAATATATAAATATATGGAACTTCAATCAAGGAGAATACCTTTTCTATCATCTAGTGCTTCTATCTCTGCTAGAGCCTGACGGTTCGCCTTCGGGCGCACCGGTAACACCATGGACGCAGACAAGGGCAGAGCTGCTGAATCTCCAGTGTCGGGTATAGGGGCTGTAGACCCTCTTCGGCCAACGTCTTCCATGCTGGGCCTACTTTGAGTCGCCTGTTCGCTGGATATAGTGAGCCCTTCAGTAGTGATGTGCCTTGAAGTTCGCCGTGAAGAGCCTGGAGATGGCGAGCCAAATGTGGAATGCTGCGACATTTTACTTGTTCGAGGGATTTGTCGGGGTGGATGGCGAGTCCTCACAGAGTAGGACGTGTCTAATTGTATTTCAGAGTAATGCTTAAGGTTAAGAAAGCAGATTTGTTTGTTGTCAATGACAGTCCGGTACTTTGATAGATGTATACATCTTTCGCGAAGTTGAGAAACAACCCCTCACGTGATAAAGGCAACCTCGCAGCCCGCTCTATAGCTACGTCTTTCAATACACATAATGAAATAGAGACAAGCACAGGGTTTCTTGCATCAATCGCAAAGCTTTTATAATAAATAGTTGAAAATTTTTAAGTACAAGTCTAGTATCACGGTATAGAGGAGAAAGGGTCCTCATATATAGACCATATATCTTCTTGCAGGAATATATCTAGATGCCAAGTACTCCGTACAACTACCCCTTAGAAGGCAAATAATAAACTGTGGCTGGGAAATGATTTGGAGTTTCCTTCTATCAACAGTTGGATCGCTAGTAGCACAAACTTGATGAAGTCTAGAGCGGATAGTTAAGATCAATATAGTGCTCTATTCGCAGAGAATAAGCCTAAGGCGAGAAGAGGATAGGCGAGATAGCTATATTACCAGCAGGGGTTATGGGTAACCTCGTCCTATAAGTATTAATATATGGTGAGCATAGCAAGACGACTTGTTAAGGAACTAAGCGCTTGTCTTCTGAGCCCTAATATTGTTAGGATAGATACCTTCTAGTTGCGAAAGCATCTATGGCCGTAAATGTAGCAATGTTATATTTGGGGCTTAAGGGGAAATGGAGAAGTGCTAAATCCTTACCTTCCATCGCCTGGTCCGACGAATCTATAGCCGAAGAGTCGTCGTCATCAAGACTGTCATCGTTCTCAGAGCTATCCCAGAAAAACACATCTGCCGCGCCACGTCTGCCCTTGTTCCTCAACATTAGATCTATCCGACGGCACAACGCCTTGTTGGAAGAAGCCCTTGGTGACATCCAAGGGGGATTTCCGCATTCCACTTGGCGCCTTCTGCGATGTGCTGAAGTAGGACATGGTTGGCGACTAGGAGCTTCCATTCGACTGTCTCGCCTGCAGCTCATAGTGCTTTTGTTGGGATAATGCCCACGTTGCCCATATCCATCACTAACTAGGTTTGTTTTTCTAGCATTAGGCCTAACAATATACGTTAGTATCTAGAATTGGCCGGGTATCTTGATAAAGCTTACTATTTCTGCAGCCATCGGTAGTAATAGCCTCAGCTCCGAATAAGTATGTGACTAATCTCTCGTCAAAGCTCTTTGGAACTATATGTGCTGCTCTGACACCCTGTGATAGAAGCCAACCAAGAATATGGCAATATGCAAAATGTCTGAAGCACGAAGCCTGCGTCCTCCGTCTTTGAAGCATTGCATAATGCCTCAACAGCCTCGCGGAAATCGTTTACTTTGAACATCTGTTTTTCCCCTGGATACTGATGCTACCTTGGTTACCTTAGCACCAATATACGCAGACTCGAACGCATCAGGTTTGAGAACTGCGTCGCCCATGTTCACTTGTATAATATTGCTTTGGTATTTAATAACCTGGCTCTCTTTGTGGACGAGGATAGATGCAAGTACAAGATTTTCAGGTTCATATAACGCATTTATGGGTGATAGGCGTCTAGGTCGTGACAAAGTACGGATGGTTGCTTTGCAGTCCTCAATATAATCAACTTCTGATCTATATTTGGTGGGTAGGAAATCCGAAGATGTCGACGTATATAAGGCTGAGGAAGTAGAGCCAGGTCTAAATCGAATAAGACATGCTACCAATTTTCTGGCGTAGCGATACCCAACCGGATGTCTGGCACATGCGTTTCTTGATCTTTCCAGATTTTTTCCTCAAATATCAGGGAGAACAATCTAGTACTCCTTAGGGAGGTATTCCTTTTGTAATCCTATCCCGATGCTATGAGATTAGGATGGCAACACTGTCAAAGGAGGACATAACTGTAAAGGCTTAAACTAGGTGTTTAATAGCAGAGAAGGCGACTGGGCCGGGTGGAGGAAAAGTTTGGGGAGAGAGTTCGGGAGGTAGGAGGAGATATTTGTACCCGTGGGAAGAAGCCAGGGAAAAGTTAAGAGTGAGCTCGCATATTCACTCTCAAGAAGTAAGTCACTAAGTGAGTCACTAAATATGCTGATAAGAAAAAAAGCTATTTTTAGGATATATGGCAGGGAACATTTACACCTGCCCAGTGCTGAAGTTTCTAGAGTAATTCTAATGTTCCAAGGGATATTTATATGGAAAATGATGTCCTCTGGTATACATGAAGGATACTGAGTTGTCTCCGGAGTGGTGTCTAGAAGACCAAGGTGGGGAGAAGATAGAATTAGAATTTGTAGTTGACGGAGATTATACAGCAAAGCTGGATAGTCAGCTACTCCTCTATGTCGGCTAGAGGGTCTTGTATCGATGAGTAGGCGATGGCTCAGGAAACTTCTGCATAATAGTGATAGAGTCCGGCAGACTAATATACCCCGAGATAGTATAAGCGGCCTGGTTGTTGGGTATACAGGATGGGCGAATTCCCTGTGACACAAATAATATGGGCCACAAATTTTTCCTTTGGTCTTCGCTTTGCTTTATTATTCTTCCTCCTTCGGCCCTTCATCTCAAGAGAACGTTATGTGCTCGTCAAGCCAAACCAGCCCCATCCAGCAATCAACAATCCTGAAGTAGCTCGAAAGAGTGCTGTCCCAGGAACTCCTTCGCGCCAACAGACATAGCCATCAACTAGCCCAAGATACGCCAGAATGACCATGATGGTATCGACCTCGCGAAATTTCCCCTGGAAATAAAAAGCGAAGAGTACGAGTCCAAGTGCTGTGGTCTGTCCCGAGCCTGAGACCATCACGGATTGAGCTTCTTTCGAGACGGCGATACGCTTGGGAAGGCCGAATTCTTCAATGGCGTACTTGGCGTTCCAGAAGGGCATTAATCCACCGAAAGTAGTGGCCGTGGCCACAAAGAGAGGCGGGATATGCCATGCGGTAAAATATTCAAACATTATGGACAGGTAAACGGCTTGTCTTGGCTCGTTTCCTCGTTTCTTATGACTACCGTCACCAAGATGATCGTTGATGTGGATGAGAGGAAGCTGGAAAGAGCCAGAGAGCAAAGTGTTTCATTCTTGTACTCCATCAGGACTTAACACACAACATCAAACGGGATGATTCTTGTTATGTTATATTGTTGGCTCTTCTGGAGTTCGGGGTGTCTCAAGATCACAACAATGAGATCCTATCGGCCAATCGTATACATACACAGTACGGGAGTCGGGGCTGCGCCTGGCTGAACCCTGCTCGGACCCCGGACCGAGGACAAGCAGGGGGTTGCCAGTGCAAATCACCCCAACTGAGGGACGGAGGATGCGATGGAGCCTATTTCAAATGTTAGCACAGATTCTACGTAATTAGAGAAGACATACTCCGTACAGATATATCGAGTATCACATCGGAAAGCTGTTGATATTTATCTCAAAGCCCCCTTTTTAATCCGATATAGGTACCAGGTCTGATGAGTCACGTGAGTATTAAATGATTTGACTTCTTATATTTGATTGGATAAAACAACAACCAATGGCGAACGAGTATTTCCAGTGGAAGACAGGCTTTTCTTCTCGAGAATCCCAAAGACGACACATTCAACGGTGATACGTATATACATACGTATAAAGGAGCATGCTATAGGTATGATGGTTCTTGTTCGTTCCCTACACTTACGGTTTCGATTCTTCTCAGATCGGACGTCAAGGATGGATAAATATAGATGATGGAAATTCCCCCGCAGGAACTAGCTGTGCCCTTCTTCCTAAGAGTTAATATCATGCTTGGTGCATGCTTGATGCTTGATGCTTGCGTACATATAGTTCGTATGCATTCGAAGTACATATAGTTAGTACTTACATGTTACAAAACCCAAGAGAAGATCTTCAAGGACTGCAAGGCAGAAATTCTCCTACGCTATTTTTACCGAGGAGCTTTCATTCGTCCTGCCATTGTTCTGTGGTTTGGCACGGATAAGAAACGGAACACTTTCACCATACGCCCTCCTTGGAATGGCAATCGAATCGGATCGAAATGGGCTCAATTTTTCATATTAAACCTTTTGTGATTATCTTCCCAGAATAACTGGCGGTTCATCACCACCAACCAACGCGGGCAGCGTTAACCCCTTGAATCGACGGATTCTGATGAGCTTTCCTGGTTCCACCATCTACAGAGCAGGAGGGCATTCCACTCTATTATCAATTAGTGATGATATCCGCCTTGAGGTTTCCTATAAGCCCGAAGGTGAACACGCACGCCACGAAGAGGCCATATTTAAACAGCTGGAATCTATGCCATGCCAATTTATAGCTCACTCGCTGCCCTACGCCCCCGACCTTATCTTCATGGACCTTTATTAGAATGGTACACTTCACGAGCGCCTAAACCCGAATAAGAAGCCTCGCCCTATACTTCAATGGATGCAGCAACTATCAGAGGCTATAGCTTGTCTTGAGGCTATAGGCCACGCGCATGGCGACATTAATTCTGGTAATATCATGTTTACTGAAAACTATCATCTCAAGCTTATCGATATTGACCATGCGCTTAAACTTGGTGATAATCTAGAAGTCGGTGACTATCCCTACTTTCGCCCAGGAAACGCTGAATCCGGTAGCACTTTTGGCATTACTAGTACTGACACTGAACAATTTGCTCTGGGATCTATTTTTTGGTATATGGTGCAAGGTACGGAGCTCTGGATGGGGTTATATGGGCTGGACCTGGTTGACAGACTCATCACTCGTACGTACCCAGAAATGGACCTCGAGGATCTGGTTAATCAGATCATCAGCGGCTGTTGGAAGGGCAAGTTCAAATCTATTGCTGAATAAGTAGCTCGCACCCGACAACTCGCACATAGGGAGAGCCTTCAGCGCAAAACGGCCGTGTGCGAGAGTCATAGCCTGATATGCGATGCCATGAGTGATGCTGCAGCAAGGGAAGCTTCTGTAGATACTTTATGATCTTGACGTGCGCAGACCCTTGCGTAGGAGTCACGGCCGTAGCAAAGCACTTTATCAGAGGACAATGCTTCTTTTGATCCCCACACATGTAGGTAGAGTTGTATGCGTCCAGCGACTAACTCCAAGCCGAGACTTATGCCAAGCCACCCTTGGGCCAGTCTGAAGTCGGGGTGAAATAGGGACCATGACCTGGGGCTTGGAGAAGTTGACCATCTTTTCTCCTTGGGGTTATTTCTTGTCACCATCCAGCGGTGTACGGAATAAAAGATATATCCCTCGTGAAAGGAACACTTCGAGAAATGGATCGCTCTAACTGAAGCTTGTCCGTGGGCAAGATCATAAAAATTCCCCCCGTAAAAAAAAGGCTATATATCACTCTGAATACGAGGCAGAGTTGGGTCATGGATGCCACGAGGGAAAAGTCATGACTCCACAAGGGCGAAGAAGACGGGTTGGACGGGAAGATCCCCAATCCATCTGTTAGTTCGTCATCACCAGGAGGTGTGGGAGCCTTTCACTGGCTCTTGCAGCCATGTGCGGGCCACCTGGCTGTGTACAAAGTACTGTCAAGTATTTGGTATTTGGTATGACCCGGAGCCGTTCTTGTTGAGAAAAGCCCAAATATATCTTCCTGGCCACCCTTAAACAAGTTGACTATTTAAGATAACTAGGTGTTACCATCAGCAAGGCTATTCAGAGCCTCGACCAACGGCACCATCCTTTGTCGCAGCAAACTGGTTAAACTATTCCGTAAAGATGCGCTCTTTGCGCGAATTTCAAGAGACAACTAGATCGCGGTCCTTCGGCGAGGATGCGGGACGCCTTCGGAGGAAGCAGTTGGGTTGAGCATTCAACACGGACAGAGCGAGAATATATACACGACTACTCCATGTGGGATATCTCAAGCTCATGTTTCTATGCTAAAATCTGGGTGCTTATGGCTATGCATACTCAGAAACCATATCGACGCCTCTGCCCTCAGCCCCATATTTTACATTAACCATATACTTTCCAGCCCTGGGCACCAAGGTAACCGAACATCTTGCAGCCTTGCACCGAGTACGGCGATGTAACTAGCTGATGGGAGGTTCAACTTCCACTTATTCTCCGTATCATGGCTTTACAGCAATCGGAGGGACCCCCTACCGCCATGTGAGGCTGCTAGAACCATGGCTTCTTCAAGCACATGTAACCTGCATATTCACCGCATCAAGGGGTGACAAGCTCGCAAGGGTTCATCTCATCCCCTGGTCCGATGGCATGTATGTATAGGTTAATAATTAATTCAGCTGCATGAATACGGTGACACACCCTAAACAGGCCCGTCCCACCTTGTATCGGCTCCTACAGCCTCGTGGGGCCGTACAGGTTCAACCCGTTCATATTTCTTATTAAAATGGCATATCTGCTTTGCCAACGCTTCGACAGGAAAAATATTAGGCGGGTTAGTCGTCTTCTAGGGCTTGTTGTTTCTCCCTGCTGTTCGAGGTTGATTAACGATTTCTTCTGCAGTAGTTATATCATATATAATTACTGATGCGATGGCAGATCTGTCGAAGATCCCCATCGCCCCCAACCCGGATGGCGGCCCATCCAACTTCGTCAACCCCCCATCGCTGGAGTCAACGGTCCTCTCGCTGGGCCTGGCTCTTATATGCATAAGCATGGCATGCCTAACGTTACGGCTTCTCTCTAACTATCAACGCACAGGCAAGCTATGCTTGGATGACTGTATGTATTCTAACCTCTTGAAGCGGAGGGGTCTTGTCGGTGAATGCTGCTAAGCAAGACGCATGTATCAGACCTATGTATCTTCGGAGAGATGGCTGGCGTTGGATTCTGGGGGATAGTTTATTCTGGTATGTGCAATCAACATTACCGCCCTTGACTCCAAACGAGCCTAGGCTGACTGATGGCCCAGTTGCCCGCGATGGGAACGCAAAACATTCGTGGGACGCTCCAATGAGCATAATAACCACATCATTCATCAAGGTGAGCTCATTCACTCGCCGAATGCATTGTCGGCTCTTAAATTCTAATCGCTGTAGAGACACTTTGCGTCGCAAATGCTTAGCTATCCAGCCCTCTGTGCAACCAAAGCAGCGGTATTAGCTCTGTATATCCGAATATTCGACAACACACGATGGATGCGCCGGACCTGCTATGTACTGATCGTCCTAGTGTTCCTTGCATATGGAGTCAACATCGTTCTAGTGATCGTGTACTGTCTTCCTAGAAAAGGAGCTCCCTGGGATACTGCCGTACTCGACAGATGTGGTGACCCTGGAATTCTTGCCATTTCCTTTGGTGCCTTTTCGGTTCTGTCCAACATAATCCTCTTGGCCTTGCCGTTCCCCGTTCTGCTAAAGCAACACCTAGCTCCCGCAAAAATAATAGGGTTAACGGGCGTGTTCCTGGTCGGAATATCGTATGTTCATCAGTGGCCACACAATCTCATTCATCTCGACTAATATTCGGAAT
>NW_003299166.1:2628710-2691181 GCF_000151145.1 Microsporum canis CBS 113480
ACATCAGCGGCACTAACCCGCACACCAGGTTCGCGGAAATATTCGGCACTGTTTGCGTCAGCTGTGCACCAGCCTTGTATGCGTTTTCCATGACTTTCGTGCAAAAGAGCGAGCTGTATCCAAGCCGTCGGCCACGGCCGCTGTCTTGTAGAACAGGGATGAAAACCGACAGCTCGTCGGCGGATGGAAACAAATTCGACTCCATGTCAAACTTGAAAATGCACCACGACTGGTCAGACAAGTGCGCAATGAGCCATGGGGGAAGACCAGGGCCACTGACGAGGATATATTCCACCGTCAACCCGTCGTCAAATTACATCCCGATGATGAATGGCATCGCCAAATCAACACGCATCGACCAGTCCTCGACAATACTCGATCCAAATACAAACACACATCGAGAGAGCTGGGCAGAAAAGGTGTAGGAGACGTACAGACTAATAATCAATCTGCTTATAAGGCGTTTCCATGGAAAAAAGGCGGGCAAAGGGTATCAGGCGTTAAACATGTATATGGCAACTGTTATGTATATATAGCTATGTGGTTTTGACACAACACCAACATGACTTCTTTTAAGCTGCTTGCGGAATTATTAAGATTGAGCAGGAAGCTCGGCTCAGAATCTCCCCGTCCCCACAGAACTAGTCAAGGTAGTGAATATGACGTCGCGGAAGCAAACTATCGATTCTTGGGCGTGGAGAAGCCGCTTTTCTTGATCTTTTTAGCTCTAAAAAAAAAAAAATGATGGCCGAAAAGTGACATCATGTGACTGGTGACTAATACACGACACATGACCACCGTCACCTTATCGATAAGGATATCGACCTCCTCCCAGAGAGACTTTCAACTTCTTCCCCCTAACTTCTTCTCCCCCTCACGGCGTCGTCTCTCTCTCCAACCAGCCCTTTTGCACGCTTCTCGACCTTCAAGCTGACCTTGCCACCGTACCCGATAACAACGCCGCGTCTCACCTGTTAGCCTGCTCGGAGCAGAGCTCACCGTTAAGCTGCCGTCGGGTTCTCGAGCCAACCCCGCTGGCTCCTTCTGCTTTGTACTGGAAACACGCCGAACGATCCCGTAGCTATCATCGACTCATAGCAGGCATTCCGGCCATACTCTTTCGTTTCTCCTTTCCGCCGCAGCTATAGCATCCCTGAAAGCAGCTCTTTCTTACGAGTGAGGTGCTGAGACGTTTTGCCACGTTCACCGCCTACATCCAACAAGATGAGCAGCCCAAAGCGAAGAATTGAGACAGATGTATGTTCTCCACGATGTCAATGATTGCCCTTGGTGCTGGGAAAGAGTATAGTCTAATTTGGTAATATCTCGTTTGGTGGATAATTATAGGTCATGAAGTAAGGCTGCCTTTTTGACTAACAAGCGTCTCTAATGCTTCATTTACTGACTGCGAATAGGATGTACGGCTCCCCGTTAGAACCCAAGCCTGGAAGTGGATAGAGCCTTTCTAGTGCTAGATACAAAACCTGGTGAAACACTCCGAGCACCGAGATACTAACATGACCCGCTTAGGTTGATGAGTGATTATGAAGTCACTCTGGTCAACGATAACAGTGAGTCTACTTAGGCCCTAGTAAAGAATACAACATCCACTAACAAGTTTCTATCTCTATCCAGTGTCTGTGAACCTCTTCCTTTGCGTTGTATAGTTCGGCTGATCAATATATCAATAACTAACCAATCAGTTGCCTCTAGGCAAGAGTTTTACGTACGGTTTAAAGGACCGGAGGAGAGTGAGTTTATCCAATTTCGAAGCTCTGATATCATTCAGCAACTGACGTGCACGATAGCCCCATTCGCCGGTGGAATCTGGAAGGTACACGTCGAACTGCCTGACCAATACCCGTATAAAAGCCCAAGCATCGGCTTCGTGAACCGGATTTACCACCCGAACATTGATGAACTGTATGGTTGTCACGCTGCACTGTGCTTTGTCTTCCCCTATAGCTAACGCATACTAGGTCTGGATCTGTTTGTCTCGATGTCATCAACCAAACCTGGTCTCCCATGTACGATATGATCAACATATTCGAAGTCTTCCTCCCACAACTCCTTCGCTATCCTAATCCGTCGGACCCGCTAAATGGTGATGCGGCGGCAGTTCTCTTGCGTGATCCCAAAAAGTACGAAGCCAAAGTTAGAGGTAAGTTTAACCACTTCGGGTATTACCTAGCTATGTATTCCTACTCTCAGGCTAATAACGGATACTTTAAGAGTATGTTGCCAAATATGCAAGCAAAGATGCTGCCGATGATGCTGGAGAAGACACAGAAGATGATGGTGAAATGAGCTCCGTGGGTAGCTACGAGTCTGGCGGCGAGGAGCCAGCTGGCGAGATGGACGATGTCTAATTTCACCTGTCTTGCTTGGGCTTTGCACTCTCACCCGGCGTATATTGTCCTGTTCTTTCTCTTATCTTTTTGGATCTATCTCTTAAGTATAACTCGGCGTTCTAGCGGTATCACATCGACTCTCAATGGGGTCTATCGCCTCTTAAATATCTTCGCGGGGGAGCATTGCGTCTATGGTGCTCGGATTCCTCTCTCCTGTTGTTTTCTTCTCTTTTTTTCTTTCTACAGGGTCAGATGAAAGCGAGATTGTGAGTTTACCTCTCTACTTCTTGATCCTTTCTCTTCTCCTTACCTTTCAAATATACATTATTTCTTCTCAGGTTACTTTCTTACTACTATTCAAACTAGTTTACTACATATATTAGAATCATTCGGCTATGCTATATTTCTGCTGTTCCAAGTATATACATCTCGTTCAACATAAATTGCCACTCATGAATCTCTTGGTCAATTCCACCCTTCATCCTGCTTGCACGCTCCCCGATGCAGCACACGATGCTTCGGAAGAACCCCATCCCGGAGAGGAATCTGCCAGGAAACCGTCTGCACATTGCTTGGGTATACAGTGGAATGGCCCTTTTCACTAACATCCGCCGTATCAGCTGCTATGATAGCTCCGTTCACTCCTCCCCGTACCCACGCTTCTTCCGTCCTGTTAGGAAGAGTGATATGCGCCAGGCCAGAGACGAAGACAACCCACCTATTCAGCCAATAGTTTAACCAACCCTACGCCCCTAATTTCAAGTATATAACTAGAACCAAGGAGAAAACAACTACTTACTGAACAGTGGGCGCATTATGCAACCCGCCATCGAACTTCGGTGGTAGGACACTGTACTTTGCATCTCCCATGAGTCCGTCTAGAGGGAGAATCGCTGCTCCCTTTGTGCCTGGCTCGTCAGAAACATCAAAGGTACGCTCGAGGGACCAGCATTCCAGTGTCGACTGGCCCTTCTCTGCCGTGAGAGCAGTGATGTTTAGTGTCACTGGGGCTTTTGGCGGTGGTATCTCGGCGAGGGCCAGGAGTGGCAGGGCAAGTATCGATAGGACGGAGAGCTTCATCTTATCAACAATGGCTGGTCACAGGTAAGGATATAATAGTATAGTTATATATGAAATTGAGATGATGTAGCCTACAGGGTCAGAGCAGCCCGGCTGAAAGGCTATCAGGTGCATCTTTCAGGTAGAAACCCAAACGATATAACTATCAGCTAAAGAGTTAGCCAGAGCAGCTAACTAGCTATCGGGTGTATAGCCTGGGCGTCGATCAGAGTGCCACTGTCGTCACTATCTAGTAGGCTAACGTGGTCGTTGATACTAGTTTTAGGGCTATGCTCTGTCTATCTGTTGCGGCTACTTCATTGGAACATTTACTATTTTTTTATCTCGGACGAAAGGATGCTAATCTATCATACATACTTGGGCATCCGCGAGAGTAACGGCGCCCATCACTCTGCTGAGCATTCTTTTTCAACGCCCAAGAACGAAGGGATGCAAAATGGGGAAAGCAATAGAGTTGGAATTTGAAATTGTTTTCAGAGTCAGATTCTGGTGAGAGGGTTAGGGTTGTGGGGGTTGGAGGTAGATATCCCAGCTTGCCATCCGGGTGTATTTTGAATGCAAAAATCTCTAGAGGTAAAAGGGGGATATCTGTGTAGGAAAACAAAAACGAATGGAAACAAGATAATTATCAACTAGAAAGAAAAGGCCAAGGTGCATGGCATGATAAGGATATCTAGAAAATTGAGCTGACGGTGTGTGTATGAATGGAAAGTCGTATGTTGTCGTCATGAAGGCTGATAGGAAAGTCTAGTGGCGTGGCCAGGCGGTGTTCTTATTCGTATGGTTATAATCTGGGACCAAAGGTTGATCTACTTCACCTTCAACACCCCAAAGACGTCGATCTCGTCTTTCTTGTCGTTGTCGAGGTTCAAGGCAGGCCGGGTCTTCTTCCCTTTCCTCGTGCTCATCACAACTTCTCCCCAGTGCTTGGGTACGGCCGATAAGTTGACATTATTCGGATAGTCAGGGTTGCGGCAAGACACATATCTCATCCCCGCGAATTCGCCGGGCGTGGGAGAGGACGACTGGCGAGAAGACTGCGATCTGTGCGAGGCCCTTGGAGGAGACTGCGTTGAGTTGTATGTATCTGCTCTGAAAGTGGCTTGGGTGATGGTTGCCTCTGAACTTGGGATCCGAGATGCCTGGGCACTGCTCTGAGCAGAGGGTACAAAGGGCTGAGACTGGATAGCCCAGATATCGACGACGGAGCTAGGTAATAATACTGTTAGTACTTATTAATATCAAGGTGGGCAGCCGACTTACTCGGACGCTCGCTGGCAGATAGCTTCGAGAGCCTCCCTCTCACGCTTCAGCGTCTCCAGTTCTGGACCCGGAGGAGGCCCTTGGACTGTCCCATAGTTGAACCCGGCCTGGTATATATCTTCATCTAGCAAACGCGAGGACTCGGACTGTGTAATAACAATGCGACAGCTTGTCAGTTCTATGTGCCAGCCACCGACAGGAACCAGCCAGCGACATACCTCAGTCCTCTCCTGGCCCCGCAGGCACGACAAACAGACGCCCATCGATATATGTATGACGGCGGCCTTCGTAAGTATATTAATATAAGATGGTAAAGAGCGATTGGATGCGACTTTAAGGTAGTTAAAGACTTCGATGCGAGGAGGGAATCAAGAGCAGCAACAGCCGGGCAACGGGCCTGAGGAGAAGCCCATTGAGTGGTCAAGAAACACAAGCATCTGGCAGCAAGAGAGAAGCCCGCTTGTAGTTTGTATTATATTATTTTATTTAATGCTGAATCTCCATGACTTTTTGCTTCTTCTTGTTCTTCTTCTCTTTGCACTTTGTTTTTTCTTCTTTCTTGTTTGCAGCAAAAAGTGAGCTGGCAGTGTTTGCTGACCAATCAGGCAATGCTTCCGGTTTTTTTATGGCTGCGATTAAATATCCTGCAGGTTCAACAGTTAAACAACTAACAATCTTGCACGGAAAATACGAAAACACAACTACTAGCCAGGCTATCTGCTGGTGAGCCTGCGGGTGAAGGCCTCGTATCCCCCAAATCAAGGAAACAGGAGGATGTTCGAGTTACCAAGTGCCAAACGGTAGTTATGACCCTGTCGCACTGCATATCTATACGACAGAACAGTCGCTAACACGCTATTTCTAGGGTTTGTCGCGATGAATTGAAGTCCCCAGAGTCGTCCAGGGCCTCGTCGCCAGAGAGCACGGCAGCTACATACGCCGCGACAGCGTTGGAGAGGGCCTTTTCGTCATTTGAAACATTCGATACCAAGCCGACAGCCGCTTCGGCAGGACAGGAGCATCAGACAAAGAATACCAAAGAGAACGAAGAGGATGAGGAGCAAGAGTTTGAGTTCCGGCTCTTCAGCTCTGCGCCTGCTAGGGAGGATTGGTCAACGAAAGGCATCGATGAATTGCAGACGAGGCCCAAGGGACACAATGGAAGCAACTTTAGTGGAGTTCAGAAATTAAAGATCAGGCTACGGTCTCCGTCGCCATCGGCCCGTCCAGCTGGTGATGGTGGCTTTACTGTTCCCTTTCGAGGATGGGACTACTACTTCTCCAACCCAGCGATGGTCATGCGAGCAGTGGGAGATGGCTCGTGGCAGAGTGGAAGTAGGGACCGGGATACGAGCAAACGATTGGAGATGATAAAGGAGACTTTCAGGGATGCGGCGGTGGATGGCGATACCGTTCTTGCACGCGCTGCTTCGGCGGCTTGGGTACGTATATTTTCTCAACCAGGTGTTGCGGTGTATACATTTGCTAATTCTATGCAGCCTGGCTGCCACCTCCCATGGCGGGTAGTGCATATACCCGCGCCAAAGGTGAAATCAGCTTCAAGCACGGTATCAGCCTCAAAGCCTGAAGCTTCTTTGTCCGGGAAGAAGAAGAAGCCAGGCAAGAAGAGGCGGATAGCTTTGCGAAAACGTGTCGTCAGTAAAAAGGCAGCTGAAGAGGCCGAGAGAGAAAAAAGAAATCGAAAGAACAGAGAGCGAAAGGTAAAGAGGAGGCAAAAGGAGAGAGACAAAAAGGCTGCAGCCCGGGCGGCCGCGGGTGAAGGTGAAGGCGTCGCCGATGTTGCTGCTACCAAGGATAAGTCATAATGGTATTGGTAAAATATAAATGAAATCGCTATGGATATGATATATTAACTATATAAATCAAGACAGGCCGGACAGTCACACGTCGCTGATATATCAACTGTACTAAAAAATCATATTAAAAAAGGGATAAAAAAGAGAATATAAAACAATCACAGGGGTATCCCAAAAGTAAGTAAAATATGACCTGTCACTTTGGCCGATATCAAAGCCTCCATAACCTCCTTTCATGGCGTTTGAAGCGAAGTCATATCCATACACCTGGACGACTAGGCTATATTCGGGGAAATAAACGTGTTAATGCCAACCAAGGGTAGTCCAACCTTTATTTGGCAGCAGCAGCTTCGGTGGTAGGAGCAGCGGTTTCAGCCGGTTTAGCGACCTCTGGGGTTTCGGCTGGCTTGGTCTCTGGGGCGGGCTCTCCGGCTTCTGGAGCTGAAGCCGGAGCCGGAGTTGGGGCCGGGGCAGTGGTGGTAGCGTCTGGTGCAGCAGGAGCCTCTACCGCCTTCTTCTCGCCGTCTGTAGTGACCGGTGGTTCAGGGGCGACCTTGTCCTTGCTTGCTGTTCAAGTGTTAGCCATCATTAAACCATATTCTTACATCTGCGCAAAGATTAGCTAGTTATATACCATCTTCAGCTGTAGATGGCTCCTGGGTGCCCTCTGGCTTTGGCTCTGGCTTCGTCTCAGGGGCTGTGGGCTCGGGGGCCTTGGTGACCTCTGGCGTGGGAGTCTGCTGAGCAGCAGTTCCGTCAGTTGGAGCTGGAACCGGAGCTGCACCTGGAGCAGGCGGCGCTGGTGTCTCTGTCTTCTTGTCCTCAGGGGCAGTCGTAGTAGGAGCAGTCTCCGAGGTCTGCTGCTGCTGCTGCTTCTTGTTCTTGAGACGGCCAAGGAAGTTCTTAAAGCCTCTCTTCAGCTGGTCTAGCGCATCTGGGGCTGTGATGGAGTCAATTATTGTCCTTGCACAGGCTCATGAGAGGCTTCGTCTTGCTCCATACGATGTGCTGGAGGTACTTACGAACACCTGGCATCTTGAGCGAGCTTGGTTAGATTTAAGGGGTTCACTGGATCTAGAACCGAGAGCGAAAAGGCCGAAGGTATGTATCCTTTGGAGAGCAGAGAGATGCTATTACCAAGGCGAAACAGGTCTGCGAGGGCTGGCGGAGTGTGAAGAACGTCTTGTCTTAGGCTTCGAGGTGAAGAAGTTGGCGCTTGAAGTTGTTCCCCAACTTCTCGCTCGTTCGCTTCTTCAAACCCTCGAAAGGAGAAAAATAAATACGCGGCAAAATAAGGTGAAACGCCGAGCACGGACCATAACAAACACCGTGCCACGTGATTCCTCCAAGCTCTTTTTTATTTCTTTTCTTTTATTCTTGTATAACTACAGAGTACATAGTACAACATTGTTCTTCTATTGTTCCCCTCCCCATAAAGGACTTTCTTATTACTAGTGCTATGGCAGTAGACTCTTCCTCTCGATTAACCGGAGGAACAACTTTAATTAACTTAAGCTTGGCGATTAGACTCCATTTTCCTTCATTTGTCAAACACTTGAGGAACGGAGAATATGTGGAGAATATAATATATGCTTAATCCACGGATGAAGGGCCAAATATTGGGATGGCCTGCAATTTGGATGATTGACGGCTGCTTACTTCTCCAGTATGCTGTCAGATAAGGCCATCTTAACCTGGACTTTGCCTGACAGGCCATAAAGAGTGCTGGCGTCTTTTAACCAATGGAACAAACAGCTGCCGCAGCCGCTCATCGCACCAAAGGGGTTGATTTCGACAAGCTGGGTCTGCTCCTCAGACATGCTCATGACGTCAAAGGTGAACCCTTCTCGCTTCATTGTCTCCAGCACCAACTCATCAGGTAGTTGGCTTGCAGTCCTGATAATCCTGCCATGTATCTCCAACGAATCACGGTACACCTGCTCGGCCACTTTGGTTGCATTTTCTAGGCTGCAGACCACTAACGGGCTAGTCCATCGATACTGTGATATGGCAGCAATATCGCCCTTAGGTGGAGGACAAAACACCCGGAACTCGCGTGATGGATCCATAAGCTTGTTATAAGGAACAAGGAAGAGTTGTGGCTTCTCTTGACAGGCTTGAAGGGTGTCCAAGATCGCCCGTCTTCCCCTCATGGAAGTACAAAGCTGTACAACAAGATCACGTAGACTTGTAATGGGGTCGGTTCCGTTCGCGCCATCCTTGGTGCTGCAACTATCCAGGCGAAGGAACCATTGCTGGCCAGAACGAAATACCCTATCCGTCTCAACTCCAGCTGTAGACTGCTTCGGGAACTCATCGGTTAGGTCGCTGATGGCAGCATCCCCTACCGACATCCTCGTACACCAGATCTTGAACGCCTCCGTCATCTCAAAGGCCAGATAGCGGGGTAACTCGAAAATATGCCATTCCTGAACCCCCTGTGTAGACATTATCAGAGGCGCCCAGTGCTGGTACAAGGTAGGAAACAGGCTGGGCTTGACATGCTTTAGGTCCAACGTCTCTGGAATCAGTGCGTTAATGTCTTCGTGGGAGTGGCCACGGGTATTGAACTCGTCCGTTTCCCTCCAAGCGTCCTTCGCCTCTTGCATAGCAGCATGCACTTTGCTGAACGGAATGGTCACCAGCTCCATGATGATACAGCTCACTCTTCATTTACCCTTGCTTTTGACGGTAAATCTACCACCTCCGACACTTAGCAGTTTGTGGTGTCCGTAATACTACAGGGTCGCCAGGTCAAGGAAAGAGGGACCTAGTACCTGTCATGTTTCAAACAGGCGGAAGAAGAGTAATATTAACCACCGGAATCTTCCTAGATTGTGGCTTTTAAAAGACCCATTTTCACGGCCTTTTTGCGGCCCTGAATACTTACTATTATTCTGTATCATGTTGTTGTTGGGCCCACGTCAAGTTCAGATAGATATGTTTAGGGCCATGCCCTTCACAGTGATAAGTAAAGCCCCACCACAACTGAATCTCAGAGAGAGCTGTAACATCGAGAAATATAAATATATCCTTTTTTCTGGTTTAATCGCATGAAACACTCCGACACCTTGAGGTCACTTTTACATATCATGTGACTATCTGCCGCTTGAGCCTTTTTGCCAAGACTAGCTTGTCGCCCAATCTTAAGCTTATCTAACCTACTTTGATATTATTGGGCAACTTAGTTAAGGTTAATGTTTGACTTGATTTAATTGGCTGATAAAAGTGGGTTCCGGGTTTAAAACGCCGACGGACGGAAGTAGAGTTTAACCGACAGCCGACGCCCTTCTCGCCTTTTTCTTTTTCTGGACTTTTTATGTACATGAGGGAAGTTGGTGATATGATAGTAAATCTTTCAGCTGATCAGAGGCGTGATGGACGTTATCGGTTAGCCTGGATTTGATAATGTTCGCTAATCATGTTCTAGACACTCAAGGTATTATTTTTACACCTATCCATCAAGTCGCGGAGTATAAACGCCATAGACTCCATACCTTGTCCCGCTTTGAGTGCAAGTCTCCTCGTGTGGCTGGCTTGTTCGCCATGTACGGGCTTGAATGTGCGTCCAGAGGTACTTCGTATACCATCGAGCTGCTTACGATGTGTCCGCTGGGGAGAAGGTAGACTGGCAAGATTCAATCATTCCGGTCAATAACTTCAGCAAACGCTCCTTGTACACAAGGAGAAATGAATACGCGGCGTCAAACGGAGGGAGATTTGACCGACACCCTTTAAAATAGCCGGAATGCGTCGGATGCACGGAGACAAGAGACCCTAGCCCCGGGCTCCATTCTAGATGTTCGTACCGCCTTGTCGACACTTAGCGGATGATCTGATATGGATATATCGGCGGGGTGATTTTGACCCAAAGGATCGCTTGCAGCTTGGGTAGCTAAGTTATAAAATCTGGGCACTTCTCGCCTCCCTCGTCTCCATATTTCACTTTCTATCGATACCTATATTCATATCTAAATACCTATAACATCGTTCAATTCCCTACGCATCCTTTTTTGAACACAACACTAAATTGATATCCAACAATGGAGCGCATCTACCTTCTTACCCACCCCCGCTCTGCCTCTAACCTCCTCGTCCAGATTCTGGGCTTGGAAGACCAGCCAAATGTCAAGGCTCGTCCACACGCTGGCTATTATTTCCTAGATACTCTCATTGCCCTTGGCGATATGGGTCTCCGAGCCAAACATGTCGACGAGTGGACCGAGGAAGAAAGGACCAAGGTTCAAGCAATGTACCAGAAGGGATACGAAGAAATGATGAAAGATGTTGACAAGTCGAAGGAAGAAGGCAGAATCTCGGTTGTCAAGGAGCATGCCAATGTCATCATTGGGCCCAGCCATCAAACAAAATTCATGTTCAAGACCGACGATGTTAAGGAGGCACCACTCACCCTCGACGTTGCCCAGGGGTCCGAGGTTGTCCGTTCTCCAGGAAACCACACCATCTTCTCTGATGAATTCCTCCTTACCTGGAAGCCTGTCTTCCTCATCCGCCACCCAGCTCTCATGTTCCCATCCTTCTACCGATGCATGGATGACTTCAGAAAGATGCAAAAGGAAGAGATTGGTACCACCGGCTCACTTGAAGCCGGAAAGCCTGATCTACCCATCTACATGAGCTTCCACAACATCCGGTCCATGTATGACTGGTACAGCGAGAAGCTCAACCAGGTTGGATCGTCTTCCACCACTCAGCCCTGGCCCATCGTTATCGATGCCGACGATGTCATAGCTGATGAAACCGTGGTCCTCAAGCTGGCCGACATTATCGGGCTGGACCGTAACCACCTCAAGTTCACCTGGAACCCCGTCAGCGAGGAGGACTCAAAGAAATACAACCCCATGGCCAAGCGCATGCTGTCCTCACTTAATGCTTCAAATGGTATCATGAAGGACAAACTTGCTGCTAACATCGATATCGAAGCCGAAGCCACCAAGTGGAAGGCTGAGTTCGGTGAAATCGACGGAGCTAAGATGCACAAGTGGGTGACTGATGCCATGCCAGACTACGAATACTTGAAGTCTCGCCGACTTACCGCATAGGCGTGTTGATCACCAGCGGTTAATCAATAATCTCTCCCTTCACATCATTCTTCTCTTTTTCTTTTGTTTAGAATGTATTTGTTTTGTTTCATTGCAAAAAGAAACTAGAAAAAGAATTTTCATTTGTTTAATGTTAGGATGAAATGAACAATCAATTATTAACCCATTTATTCCCTTAGCTCATGAGAGGCTCACAGTAGGTCTCTACTTCACCTTACGTGTCTTACCCTGATTAATTACACGGGCATCAACTATCATGATTCTATTTATCACATTCACCACACATTTCTAATATTAGTTTCACTCGTCCTCCATAGTCATCATCGTATCGTCATCTTTGACAAGGGCCCTCCAGGTTCCGAGCTTTAGAGCGGGTACCATATTCTCGTGCCATCCCAATATTGGAGGATAGGGTGGGAATAGCTCGCGGAATTGGAGATGGAATCTCATCATTATCGCTAACGATGGGTGCAGCTGTAAGTATCTCAACAGCTCGTGTATCTAGGCTGTTGGCTCATCGACATGTAGGGAACCATCTATATAGGAACGCATCCTGACGCAAGACCGTGATACGATATTATGAGAACCGTGAGGTATTTCAGAACTAGCTGACCCAGACAGTTAACGCGGGACAAGGGAATCGTGTTGGCTGTAGAGATTAGAACGGTTCGAGTCGAATAGTCGAAGCTGTCGGAGGCTCATGGTTACGGGTGAAGAGACTGTTAGACATGAAGATACACTATTTTCACCAGTTTATATCTACGGCTTTGCACTCATCCAGCGCCTTTTACCATCTAAACTGCTTTTTTATCTTGCTACATATCCATGCAGTTACTAAGCCCCCTCCGTGTGTTTCATCACAGTAACAAACAAGGCTGAAAGCAACATTTAATAATAAATAGCGCGGTTGGTTCTGTCAAAGAGAAGATCCTTTGTCTGCCTCTTCATCCTCCTTCGCCATCGATATTTACTGCAAAGACTGTGTTTTCAGCTTCGTCAGGACCAGGAAACGTCGATAGCCCATGGATCCGGTGCTGGTTATCGGTGGCTGCGGTGGCCTCGGCCATACAATCATCAAGCAGCTGCTTCAAAAGGGGGACGCCTCTGATATCACGGCACTCGATATTACTACCAAGCATAATATCGTTCCGGGAGCAAAGTATATCGAAGGCAGCTTTAGCTCTCCAACCGACATTCGAGGCGTGCTCGAGCAAGTGAAACCGCGGGTGATATTTCATACTGCGTCGCCTCTGTTGATGCAGCAGAAGAACACCCAGGAGCTCTACGAAAAGGTCAACATCGAAGGCAACCGTGATCTGATCCGGGCAATCCGAGAGCAAGAGGCCAAATCGGTCAAGGCCTTGGTGTATACGTCCAGCTCGTCCGTTATCCACAATGGCTTCTCCCACATCATCGAAGCAACCGAAGACCTACCCAAGGTATACTACCCCGAACAGCCAGAGTTTTACTCCCACACCAAAGCAGTCGCCGAAGACATCATCTTGGAAGCAAACCGGAAGGACGGGCTGTTGACCGTCGTTATTCGCGGCACTACCTTGTTCGGTGAAGGTGAAGACGGAGTGATACCCCATATGATCGATTCCGCAAAATCAGGACGTAGCAAGATACAAGTTGGCAACGGTGAAAATCTATTCGACTTTACATACCATGGAAACGCAGCTTATGCGCAAGTCCTCGCAGCAAAGGCGTTGCTAAATGCATCCGGCTCGCCTGACCTACCACCAGAGGACCGACGGGTCGACGGTGAAGCATTTGTAGTCACTAACGATGAACATGTTCCATTCTGGAGCTTTGTACATGCTGTGGCTGCTGCTGCTGGGTACCCGGTCGCAAAGAAGGACATCAGGGTAGTGCCGTGGTATATCTTTTATATCATGGCCGTGGTTGCAGAGTGGGCGGTATGGTTGACCAGCCTTGGAGCTCGGGAATCGAAACTTAACCGTAAGATGGTTCGATACCTTACCATGACGCGAACGTTCGATATCACCAAGCTCAAGACTCGTCTGGGATACCGGCCTCAGATTGGGATACACGATGCCATCAATCATTCTGTGGAAGAGTATTTCAAGAAATTCCCTGAGCAAAAGAGAGGCGGTAACTAGATGTTCAAAAGAGTGGATAATGGCATTTGATGCATAGATGTATACCATAATGCTTCGTAACTCTAGTGGTCTTAACTGATCTTAACTATCAAGATAAACTAGCAAAGGCTATGCTCCACATCTGACATCATTAAGCGTTTCTTCCTTCCATCGGATGATCGACGAAATATTAATAGAGAATTCTGGAGGAAGATGCAAAGCTAACTGGATAAAATTAATTGAAACAAATCTATATAGCATAATATTATTACTATTATTAAGGAGTGACATTAACCCTGAGTTCCTTCATCTTCCATCATCGATAAGCGCTTTATTTCGTTAAGACAGGCACTTCGACAGCCTATTTAAATCCACAGCTGGCAGGGCTGGCCGCCTCGAAGGTGACATCGATTCTTCCGAGGTGTTCGGCTTGGTTGTTGGTCAAGGCGTCCATGCCGGCCTTGGCGATGTTAAAGCCAGTCGCCTTGTCGATGGAGGTAACGAAGATCGATTTGTTGAGGACAGGCCAAGTGACCTTGAAGCACTTGCCGCAGTTGGCACTGTTGTACCCCTCGACGGCAAAGGAGCCACCAATGTTGGGGAAGTTGGGGAGAGATCCGGCGGTGGTGAAGCCCTTGGTGATAAGGCCGTTGATGCCGTCAGAGCAGGCTACCTGGGTGAGACTGAGACCGGCATTGTCGTATTTTGGGTCATAGCTGAGGGTGACAGTGCTGGTAATAGCAGCAGCAGAGGAGAGAGAGACCATAAGGCCGAGAGTAGCTGGAATGGTGAACTTCATTTTGGCTGGTAGGTTGGTTTCGAGTTGGCTTTGTTTCCGTGAAATGAGAATAACTTTTTGAGGGTCGATATTATGGAGGAGATAGATTTGTGATTTGTATTCTGTTGGAATTGTGTTGTCTGATGAAGAGTAGAGAAAAAAAAGCTGGGGATATGGTTACCTAGACGAGGTTTATATAACTTTTCCCGGAGCTCTCAGCATTGAAGGTTCAACATGGCCTTCTAGAGGCCGGCACCCCGTAAGTGTAGAGGAAGAGATCTGCAGCGAGGGATCCATGGCTCGAAGCCGCCAGTGAACGCCTCCATGTCTTGCAAGTTGCTCCTCCATGCACGACCAGTTCAGCCCAAAGTCTTTCGATGCGGGGCAAGGGAAAAAAAAACGGAAAGCGACATGTACGGAGTATAGTTTGAAACATTCGCAATCAGGAAGAAAGCAATGTATACAAAGTGCTCAGGGATCTGGTGAGACATTCATTGCACTTGCGCACAAGGAAGTATGCTGTCATCGAGAGTTACTCCCGTACAGAGAGCGGAGGGAAAGCAATGGATACAGCCATACCACCAGGGTACATGCTTGCGGAATGTGTCGGGCTGGCTCTGAAGGAAGAGAGACATAAATCCATCAGACCGCAGCAAGTAGCAATATAATCCATATCCTCTCTATCCGAGGTAGCATCGCAGCCCATCTTAGCTGGCAGAAAAGAAGAAGCAAGCTCCAAGATCCGGTGACACGGTTGCTGTGGGCGCTCGATGGAGAGGAGCTTGACCTCTTCCTGTGATACGTTGGCAATATGGATCGGCATCGTTCTCTGGCTCTATATAAAGCAGCCTTTGCTAGCGGATGTCTCACTCTTCGATTCCAAGACCCATATCTTCTGCTGCACCCGGCTGTCGGCTGTGGGCATTCCGCTGCGCCTGCATGGTTACATCTTTATCAAAACAGATGCTAGGAGGAGCGCATAAAACTTGATCTTGACCCTGAATCCATGGTCGAAGCATGCTTGTTTCTCATCGGACTGAAATCTACCATAACTTGGATGTCTTTTTTTTTGGATGTTTCTTTTTTTAGGTTTTGGTCAATCTGTGGTCACGTGTATGTCATGTGGTCGCTTGATCGGATTTTCGGATTCTGATCTCCGGATGAGTAAGCATAACCACTAGTTATATAAGCAGAACGCATCTTAACTTTCTTTTTTTGTTTATTCCAACAACCACGAAAAGTTGATATCAAATGCGATGTTGCTTTTGGCAGATTGAAGGACTGAAGGAATGATATGCGGTCTGTTGGTGGTTGGGCTGCTGGAGCAACCGCATGGCCACTGCAGGATTCAAAAAAAATAAGTGAGACAGGCAGCACAGAGCGGTCAAGAGTTTGTACCAGTCCCACAGCTCAAGAGCAGAGGTAGCCCTGATTTACGGGGTATGCCTGTCTACATACATAGTAGTGACAGGGAGTGCTCCGTACTCCTGGACTTTACCAAATTCCCCAGCCTGGTGAGTGGTAACGGTCTATAATCTTGGCACTTTTAGATCATTACCTTATCACAAAGTTCCTAAGATTGTTCTATTTCGTATGTTATTTAATAAATATATAATCTATTAGACTATCTAACAAGTGCATTTACCTTTACTATACTGTAGACGGCCCATGATATTCATATATAGGCATCAGTAAGCTAGCTTTGGGAGAGGTACACAATGTAACCTGCGCAATCCAGATTCCTTAACTAATAAAATCGTTATAGTTTGTATACACCTAGAACGACACACCCATATATATGCACCAGCACCATCCTACAGGCTCCAGCTTCCTTAACGTCACCGCCAGCATCGAAAAACAACCCGAACCCCTCTTACCCCATAGCAACCAGGGATCACCCCACCATACCTTCTCAGGTGCTTCCTTCTACCGAGCCAGCAACATTCCTTGAGTCCTCATTATTCTCGCGTATTGGACCAGGGGCTAAGCTGCCATCTCCCGCAAACGTCCGTGAACAGGGTGTGGTACAAGACCCAACATCAAAGGATCGTGGCTTTGGCTTTTAACCCGTCCTTTTTAAGCAGCTTGGTTTCATTGTGAAGTATGGGCGTGCTCTAACCGTCGCTGAGGACCAATTACCCTGGGTGCTCCCTTAGGTCTTACCTACTATACCTATCCTAGGAGTATATGCTGGACCCATACTATGTAAAGTATATTAATCTATACTTATAAAAGTAACCGTGAGCCACTTGGTGATATTATTTTTACTAATAAAAACCGTCCCCCCGACATTCCTCTCTGTTGCTCAATTTCACGACTAGATACTAATAGTAGTTAAGACAGGTATTCGCCATCATTAGCCAGGTAAAGAACTTTCTGAAATCCCAGGACCCTTTCGAAATAGTATGCCAGGTGATGCCGAAGTCGTCTTTACACACGGTGATCTCTGTCTAAGCAATATTATGATATCGGAAGACTCTAAAATTGTCAGAATCATTGGCTGGCGGTAATCAGGATGGTATCCAGATTACTGGGAGTTTTGTAAAGCTGAATATACAGCCAAAGTCAATAGTGAATGGCTGGACCTGTATATACCGCTGTCTCTAAACAAGCCTGCCTGTCTCGAAGCTTGGGAGTTTTATACTACTGTCTCTACAAGGCATATCTTCTGGCGGTTTGTCCACTGGGAGGCCTGAAGGCGCGGTGGTGGCAGAGTAGACAGGGGCCTCTGCCACGAAACTTATACTCCTTCACAACGCACGCCAATTACATGAAGAGCACATTTGACGACACCGATTTACTTCTCTCGATAGTTAGGGTACGAGCATGTTCCTTCAGAGGATGCTGGTCGGGCACAGTACTCCATCATGCTGCACGTATGGCCGTGGAACTATCGACACAGACTGAGTCTGCCAACCAAGGCGAGTGGCAGAAGTCACTGAGGATACTTATGAAGCACTCGTTAGATAGGCGAAGGAGTTCACCAGGCGATGCTTGCTTTTTCTTCCTACACGGAGCTTTCCCCGGTAACTAACCAAGGGCTCCCTCACCTTCAACCCCACACAGTTTTCCGGGCGAGAGCGAGCGTCGCAGTCGGAATGGCAATTCCTGTTCTCTGAAACCAGACAAAGCGTGAAGGCCAGTCGATAACAGCTGTTTGACGAGACAGTCAGGATGGCCACCGGGGCTCGGGATGTCACTCAGCCTCCACCGTCAGAAACATCTCCATTACTGGCTGATGGAGCGGGAGCAGAGAACGGCGGCCCTTCGAGCGAGGGCGAGACAAGCGGTACGGGCCTGCCTCTGGTAGAGGAAGCCAGCTTTCGCGAGCTCTTAACTATCTTGACCAGCACTTGGGTCGGGGTGTTCTTCGCCGCCTTAGGTATGTCTGCTCGTGTGTCAAGGAACGAACAAAGTCATCGCTAACTAAAACATCTCTGAAGATGGGACGATTGTTGCTACGATCTCCGCCCAGATATCCTCCTCGTTCAACTCACTGTCGCTCATCTCATGGCTCGCCACGGCCTACCTTGTCTCGAGCTCTGCCTGCCAGCCCATCAGTGGCAAGCTGACAGATATCTTCTCCCGTCGAACAGGCCTGGTCATATCTAATATTCTCTTCGGAGTCGGCAACTTGATCTGTGGCCTTGCTACGGAAGAATGGGTCATGATAGCTGGACGTACGATCGCTGGCATGGGTGGAGGAGGACTGACTGCTATATCTACCTTCCTTACCTCTGATCTAGTGCCGCTACGGAAGCGAGGTATCTGGCAAGGCATTGGGAATATCTGTTTCGGGATCGGAAGCGGGCTTGGTGGCATATTCGGTGGATATGTGAATGATAACTGGGGATGGCGATGGGCATTCCTCATCCAGGTACCCTTTGTCGCTGTCTCTGCTATTCTGGTGTCAATCTACGTCGATGTGCCGGTGAGAGTCACGGATACCTCTCGATGGAAGAGGATAGACTTCCTCGGTGCCGGGACTCTGGTCTGCGCTCTGGTTCTGTTTCTGCTTGGACTCAACTCCGGTGGTAACCAGGTACCGTGGACTCATCCCTTGGTTCTAACCACTATCCCGCTATCGGTTGTGCTGCTTGTCGCTTTCATCTATATCGAGGACAAGGTTGCTGCCGAACCGATCATCCCTATCCGCCTACTCATGGACCGCACTGTTTTATCTTGTTGTTTGACTAACTGGTTTGTTACCATGGCTGTCTTTGCTCTCTTTATTTACATACCCGTCTTCCTACAGGTACAAGGCTACACAACCACCTTGGCAGGGACTCGGTTAGTCGCTCAAGCGCTGGGCACCTCCGTCGGCTCCTTGGGATCTGGATATCTGATGCGTATGACCGGACGTTATCTATATTTCAACTATGGCTCCGTCATCCTCATTGTCATCGGCATGGCACTGATATGCACCGTCAACCTGGCAACCCCGGCCTTTCCACCGTTTCTCTACTTGTTTATCTCCGGCCTAGGGTACGGTGGCATGCTTACCTCTACTCTTGTCGCCATCATCGCAGCGGTGGATCACGAGCACCAGGCAGTGGTTACGTCTGCCTCGTATGCGTTCCGCAGCACAGGCAGCTCCATCGGTATATCAGTTGCCTCAGCCGTCTTCCAGAACCTTCTCCGGTCTGGCCTTTGGTCCCGTCTCGGACACTTGGGCGATGCAGAAAATATCATCCGGAAAATCACCGAACGGTTCGAGGAGATCCGTCATCTTCCTCCGGGAATAGCGACGATTGTTCGAGACTGCTACATGGGCTCCCTACGGGCTGCATTCGTGACCGCTCTGGGCCTTGCTGCCATGGGTGCGTTGGCGAGCTTAGCGATGAGGGAGCATAAGCTACATATGAACCTGGCCAGGAAGGACTGATAAAGCACGGAATAGTCAAACGATAGATATAGAATATTTACCAGGTAGCTTGGATTACATATAACAACAATTTCATTGTCTTCCGATATTTATGCTTCACTTTGGTGGCGAACCAATAAACTTCCCTAAAGCCATCCTCCAATATGATCAACCGAATCTCCAATCTTCAATCTTCAACGTCTCGTGTGTTATCCTACCTGCATTCAAAAACTTCTCAGGCACGATCTAGGCTGGACCTTAAGTGCAAAGGTATGTGAGCGCGCTGTCTTTTCTTTTTCTATCTTGCCTTCTCAACTGTGGCTGTGGCGTCAAGCTATGACGGTGTGGACTGCGAGCTCAAGTTGCTACTCTTCAGATGTTAACACTGTCCATCATCCGGTTACGAATAGACATCCTTGCGATAACGGCCTCTGGCTCTCTCTCGAACAGACGGCATCGCTGCGTTATCTCCGTTTTCCCTTGGAATGGGCCTGCATGCATGGCCTTGCAGAGGACCCTGAAGAGATGAGCGAGTCCGTCAGCCCAAGGAACGAATAGTTTTATAGTAATACCACGTCGTGCATGGAATATCTGCAGCTATCAGACGATTATTTTTAGTTTACTGGCCAGTAATAGCGATTTGGGCTGGAAACCCGGCGCCCGGCCTTTGGATACTTCGTCAGCGCCCACCCAAGTCCCATGCAGATGGCGGTTGGGGTCAAACAACTGTTCAACGGGGAGCGTTTGGACGCCAACACAACGTCAAAATTCAAAATTATGAGCCCTGCGCATATAAATTCCGGTCCTCGAGATGCAACTCCCACAGCAACAGCGAGCTACGACGGCGATGAGAGCGCATACGATATACGGCTTGAAGACGGCATAATGAACGGGAGCGATAGCCCGCCTCTGCTTGGGCAGATTGGCCAGCGGTCCAAGCGAGTTCTTCTTTCAACCAGTACGCCGTTCGCCGATACGATTGTCCGTTCACTATATCGAGATCCCGACGTCGAGCTTCGATTAATCGTACCGCAGGGATTGAAGGTTGGACAGAATGAGCTGGAAACGGTCAAGTGCTATGAAGACGCACCACAGCGAGTTACAGACACCACCAGCCAGCCTTTGAGAGCACAGTTCAACATGACGGCTGCGAGTCTTGCAGATTGGGCGGATCTGTTGATTATAAGCCCCATGGATGCCGGAACGCTTGGGTCAATGGTTTGTGGATTAACTACGAGCCTTACACTGACTCTGCTGCGAGGCTGGGATGTTTCTAAGTCTATTATTCTTGTTCCAGGGATGACCGCTCGCCAGTGGGTTGCGCCTATCACGAGAAGACATCTTGACGATATCCAAGTCTTCTGGCCGTGGGTGAAGGTGCTTCCTCCTATTCTTTCCAAGTTCGAAGCCCCAGATCGGCTTGTGGAGTTGCCCTGGGACGGGAGAGAATCGTTTTACGACGAGGTTAGAAAGGGTCTGGGGTGGTCTGTCAGGGTAGACAGTGAAGATGTCCCTTTGCACGAAGTGGAAAGACACGAGAAGGGAGACGACCAGAGCAGGCAAAACGGGACTGTCCTCCCCGTTGCAAACCTCCAGACAAGTCATAACTTTTCTTCGCAGACTACGATTACACAACCCACTCCGACACAGCCTGCTCTTCCTTCCGAACTGCTGTCTATGATATTTGAAGCCCTGGGTGACTGGGAGACCGCCGCCGCCGTGGGCGTTTACACTCGAATACCAACCCCCGATCAGTGGAAACCCCTAATACCCCGATCACAATCCTCGCAATGTACCCTTGAATATGCAATTTTAAAACGGCCGTTCTCCGAAATCGAACAGTACCTCTCCTCGGCTTCACCATGGAAGCCATTGTCCATGTTATCTGCACATCTTATCCTCAAGTTTTCTCGCATAGATATATTAGACTTCATAATCAAATCTAGATCGGATATCTTCTGGTCTACACCACGACTTTTGAACCTCCCATTCCGAGCTTCGGCTATATATGGCAATACAGCCCTCCTTGACTGGTGGCTTCACTGCACCGAACTGCCAAAGAAAGATTACCTAACAGATGCAATGGACTCAGCTTCGCGCGCTGGATTCATCCATGTCCTCGAATGGTGGCGCAATTCCGGTCTACCACTTCTGTACACCGAGCGAGCACTCGAATCAGCATCGGCAGAAGGCCACGTTGCCGTGCTATCTTGGTGGAGAAATGCATCTGAATGCTCCCCCGAGCACGCCCTGCCGTTAAAAGTTGGTAAATCCGTTCTTCTCGCCGCTCAATCCGGCAAGACAAATTCCATAGCCTGGTGGGATCAGTCTGGGATACCGTACTCATATACTGAATCCGTGGCCCGCATCGCCAGCACCCATGGCCATGTCCATGTGCTAGAACTTTGGTATAAATTGAAGGGGTCCAAAATGATCTTCGATAACCAGGTTCTCGTCGGTGCCACGAAAAACGGGCATGTGGATGTCCTCGAATGGTGGCGAAGAAGCGGATTGCACGTCGAGTTCAAGACATGTGATATTGAAGAAGCGTTAGAGGATGCAATAACTGGTGCAGAGGAGCGTGTGCGCCAATGGTGGGAGAGAAACGGTTTGAATTTAGGAGTTGGAACCAGTGAGTGGATGAAAGTGAAGGTTTTATGAGCTGATATGTACCCCCAAACAGTACTTAGTAATATTTACTTCATTTACCATCATATTTTTTTGCTAGCTTATATAAGAGGTGAAAGGGTACTTAATTTAGCATGTTACCTTACATTATATAGAGGATTGATTAACGCCTTACCTGCGAAATTGCTTGTGATATTGAAGGCACCATGCCGCTTTTAGGGTGGAACCATTTCACTGGGATGAAATCCCTGCCGCTTTAAACCCACGCTTGACCCACTTAAATCCAGAACCTTAATCAAGTTATGCTTAATCAAGATAAAAGTTATAAGAAAGCAGAGAGAACACTTTAAGGAATATACCGCACCAAGGTAGATGTAGAAAAATAAGCACTAGTAACGGAAAATATGGGAAGTGAAAGTATTGTAGGTCTAGACGTTTTTTTTAGTTTATATATAACTGTATATATCTAAAATATATCCACAACGAAGGGAGCATGGCTCGGCCACAATAAGAAGGGATGGCTGGCAATTATAACAATTGCCAAGGAGTTCCAGCACTCTTTCCTTGAAGTAATATAAGAAAGAAAAAGAAAAGGGAAAAAGGAGAGACTAAGAGGGGTGACCTTCAGTATTGATTCCTGTCTTGATCCAATCAATGGGCCAGGACGCTGAAGCGGATTCCAAATGGTGGAACGCACCAATTTATTTACCGCTGCCGTTGTAGATGAGCTTGTTGGTGGTGCCCTGACCGGGGTTCTTGATAACAGGGCGGGCCATGTCCTTGATGGTATCGCAGAGACCAGGGCCGCCCTTCTTACCCAATCCAATGAGGTAGGCACCAATACCGCAAACGTGGGGAGAAGCCATAGAGGTACCGGAGAGCACAGCAGTGCCGTTTCCTGGCTTATCAGAGGTAATATGCATCCCGGGGGCGAAGACATCGACTACATTACGAAAAGATTAGTTTCGATATCACAAACAGTAGGGCCAGACATTCTTACCTGCTTGTCCCCAGTTGGAGAAGCTAGCCTTGGTGTCATCTTCGGCAGAGGCAGCAACAGTACAGACGGATGGCTCGGAGGCAGGGGAGTCGTGTTGGGAATCCGCCTACGGGACTATTAGCAAAGTAACTTAACATTGAGATAGATAAAGTCAGGCTCACATTATCATTACCAGCAGCAACGGCCAAAAAGATACCAGCATCAGAAATGGCCTTGGCAGCTCGGTTGGTGGCCTCAGAGCGAGGTCCGCCAAGAGACATGTTCATAACAGACTTTGATGCCTTGGAGGTGCTGTTGCCTCCACCAGAAGCATCTCTCATAACCCATTCCATACCCTTGATGACTCCAGAGTTGGATCCAGAGCCATTACAATCAAGGACCTTGACAGCGATGAGATTGGTCTTCTTAGCGACACCAAAATTTTTCCCACCAACGGTTCCAGCGACGTGGGTTCCGTGGCCGTTACAGTCTGTATCCTGATGGTCGACGAAGTTGTTGCCCCACTTGGCACGGCCCCCGAAATCACCGTTATTGACATCGATACCAGTATCGACAATATAGGCCGTGGTACCCTCACCGGCAGATTCATCGTAGAAGTATGTAGTACCGCCAGGCTCCTTGGTGCTAAGACGGGAAAGACCCCAAGAAGGAACGTCCTTCTGTTCGGTGATAGAGGACAACGTCACCTTATAGTCGGGCTCAATGAAATCAACCTACCAGGTATTAGTTAGTCAGCATATCTATGAAGGCCAGGGTTTTAAAGCAGGTAGAGTTGGGAGAGATCTCATACATCGTCATTTTTAGCAATATCGTCAATCATAGCCTGGTCGAATTGGCCAGCGTACATGAAATTACCTCCAAAGCTGAGGGAGTGCTGCAACCCAGCCATAGGCTGAGAATTAGCACCACGGCGCATTGGGCGGCGTTGGTAGGTTCGGCCAACCCAGTCGGTGTGAGCGCTGAAGGTCTCACTAGTCACGCCGGCCTTCATGACAACAATGTAACTGTCTGGGATAGTATCGGCACCCGGGCTGGCCTCCAGGATCTTAGCACCATTGACAGTAGAGAACGCCGCCAGGGCGAGGGGAAGGGCCTTGGTGATGAAACCCATAATGGAAAATAAAAGACAGGTAAACTGGAAAGGTCAGAGGAAAGGAATGTTATGATGGATGAAGATGAGGATGGAAGAAAGACATTTCACAGTGGGAGGAAGGGGCCTAGATATAGACTGCTTGAAGAGCACGTCAAAACGAAGCGTATTCCATAGTCGTGATCCATTGATCGTATGTCCGTTGGAAAACCGGGCAACCTTTGCGTCATCTGCGACGTATTGCAGGCTTGAAACTTCCCCGCCCTGGTATTCAAACATTTCTCTAAAGTTATAAACTCCTGAGTACCACTAGTAGATTGTTTGATATTAGGGATCCTGGATGGGTCGATCTTCGAGAAAAGTGTAACTTCACTTTGTCGCGTGAGGTTGAATAGGAAAGAGTTTCAAGCAAAGACGGCTCATGTCCGTCTCAGACCTGTTGGGTGGAGAGATATTGCGTTATTCCTTCTGGGTATAGACCGCTTCAAAGGAGAGAAACTTGCTTGACGGGTGAATTGGAGAATTCCAAGAAATGCAAAGCTGATCAGATTGTTCCAATACGATGGGACAGCGTCCAAAGATTGGCGCCCGCAGCCCCATATATAGTAACGCTAGCGGCCGCGGTGCGGAGAATTTCCTCTTACACTTGCACAATCCTGGGCTATGCGCAGCTTCCCCGTCTCCACTCCTAGATATTAATAACTATATGGTACATACTATATGCACTGCGTCGCTAGGGTCAGGGACCTTTATGGTCAAACACGAGGCTCGGCATACCTGCAAATGACCAAACTAGCGCTGCCTGCTGCCCAAGTTGACCATCTAGTAAGTAAATAGCGGGCCGATAACAAATAGCATATCAGCCGATAGCCAGATGCCTGATATTCGTCACTGTACGCAGTAAATGACCCGGTACGGTGGAATTAGCATGGAGAACGATCGTATTGCCAGCATTATTCCCACATAAAGACTCACCAGCGTTTCGAGAACTTTTAGCTCCCTCTCGCCCGTAAGCGCCTGAAGCTGCAACGGTTGCTCGCTCGAACGGAAGAGTGGAGAGAGCATTGACACTCGGGCATTTTACCTATTACTCCTCATAAACCATGGGTATCCATATGCTTTTTACCCCTGTAAGATCTGTTAACTACAGATCAACCAATAAAATAGAGAAAACCCTCATACTTGATACATCTCGTGGACCAGTCTCGGGTACGTACCCTAAGGGAAGTACACGTAAGGCATAGGTATATCTGAGGTTTTAACAACAAAAAGGTCCTCACTTTTGGGGATCGACGTCTATCAAAGTTGACTCGGCCGGGTGTGCAAGTCCACGTCCTCGTCATGATGCTGCAAAGGGATACGTCGTCCGGGAGCATATAGTATGTATATCTACATATATGTACCCTGATGGAACATATCCATGATGTTGAAACAGGCCTTCCGATCCGACGAGTAGGGAATTACATTTCAATCGGTATTCGGGTCCTTGGCCTTGGTTCAGCTTCGCAAATAAAGGGAGGATGTTGAAATCCATCGATGTTATCAGGCTGCGCGAACAGAACAAAAATGATAGAAAAGGAAAAGAATTTCAGAAAAGTGGATTGACGTGAGGATGTCATCATGGTTATATCACGTGTTACGATTAAGTTACCATGTGATTATATCCCAAGACTATACATCAGGTAATGTTGACTAAGTAATAACCTTATTTCAACCACCTTAAGTTCTATTCGACAGAAACTACTTGTAGCTGGTTAATTGCTTCAAGTCCTCATAACTGCCATACTCTGCGGGCAGAATCCTTAGTGGCGGCACTGCTGGAATTTCCCTCCGAGATCTATTACATAATACGGCTACTTTCTATAGTTCTCCATACCTAGAGACTGACTATTCGCGTATTATTCTTTTTTTATTCTCAACAACCCTTTGTGGTCGTGTCAAGTCTTGATATCCCCTAGATTAGGCCCCAGAAAAGCCCCTTACTCATTTTTCTGCTATAACTCTCGCCGGACTGCCGACTAAAAGTTCTCGCACCTTTGAAATCATTTCCCTGCGCTTTCGACCCCAGGCATATATATACACCCTGCTGTGCCACCGTTCTTTTCCTCAAGAATCTATACTAAAGCACAGGTTACCAATGGCTACGGGGATTTCATCCGCTATTAGATTGAGTTACAAAGCGCAGGCTCGCAAGGAGGCCGATGCGGTTTCTTCAACCGCTACGCCAAAGGGCTGCTGATCTTTGTCTTCTGGAGTCCTGGACCAGCACAAGTACGTATATCCTAGCACTTCGTATAGATTCAAGTATCCTTGGGTAGAGCTAAGGGCTCGGGGTTAGCACCCTCCGAATTTTCTTCGATACAATGGCCCCTATTGAAGAAAACATGCAGTAAAAACTGAGAAGGAGCGTATATGCACATGCTTCCAAAGCCATTTCAGGAGGAAGTGAGAAGGAAGAAGCAAGACAACTTGAAGCGTACATAGTAATATGGACCAAAGAATAAGCTGGCCGTTTGGATAGGGCAATAACCGGGATCCTCTTTGTTCTTTCACATACTCCATGTAATAGTGCTCTTCGTTGCGGTTCTACCCTACGGGAACAGCCTGTCCCCAGACCGCCCAAGCCAGCCGTTAAATGTCCATTAAATATGATAACTCGCTTCTCGCCTCATGTAGTGCATGCTCACCTTTTGGCCGAACAACTTCTTTTCTTTTTTATACGAGGCTGCCTCACTTTTTACACTTTATATTGAACGACTACTATTTCATGTGATTATGTCTTCATACATAAAAAATTATGGGTCATGTGGCTGTAACCTTATGACTAAGCTTCAAACGTCCAAAATAGTAAATTACAGCTTACTTATCAAATGTACATGTAAAACAAAAATAATACCAAAAATATTATTATAAACCAATAGTTAGCTACTATTACTTGTCCCTATGTATTATAATTACCTCTTTCTTACATCCCGATTTTGTTGCCGTCGACTTCGTGAAAGCGAACGGTATGACTGAAGGTAGTTTTCTTTGAAGGGCATATTGGCTATGATTAATTGGCAAGAAGAGCAGTGTTTCTTTTAAAAAGACAGAAAAACGGCCTACGAGGCTGGGATAAACTTCTCCACATATCTTGCCTTGAAACTAATTAAGAGCCATCTGAATAAACAATGTACAGGCAAAGAGCATCGGAATGCACCCAGTAAACAAGATCATTTCTTCAGCCTTCAACATCCTCAAGAACTACTACGAAACATGTAGTTATCGTGAATGAAACCTACAAAGGCCTTTCTTTACTCCGATGGCAACTGCACACGGATAGTTTCATCCCCCGAAACGCCGTCAGGCCACAGGGATCATATTCAGCCACTTCGACCTTTGCACTATGAAAATATCGTGTCCTCCAGATCTTGGGGAACATTCAATATTCAACTCCAGTCGCTGAGTGGCAGACAAGGTGAGTCAAGATGGCTACTTTACTTGGATTGGGACTGTCTGTCACCTTGACGTTTCTCCTGGTCTCCTATTTTCCTGACTATTCGATATCTGGATCGTTTGCATGGACACTACCCGCTCTATTTGCAGTTTATCTAGTCCTACGAGGATTTTATTTCGTCATATTATACCCTATATTCTTCACGCCATATAGACATATACCCGTTGCTCCAGTAAGTCTCTGGATAATATTGAGAATCAAGAGCTATAAGCATGTTGCTGACTTACATGCAATAAAAGGGCAGAAGCATTTGGAACGGCCACTTTAAAATCTTGCAGTCATCATCACAAGGCGCCCCCAGTGCGAAATGGACACGAGAAGTTCCGAATAACGGACTTATCCGCTTCTATTTCATGCTGAACCGAGAACGGCTGCTGGTCACGTCAACCAAGGCTCTGGCAGATGTACTGGTTAACAGGTCTTACGACTTTGAGAAGACTCGGGCATTGGCTGCATCCATAGGGTGGGTTACTGGCACTGGCGTTATTCTTGCCGAAGGAGATGTACACCGGGTAGGCTGGCTGATGTTCTATCTGCCTCTTACAATCATGCTAGAGGATATGGCTGATTTAAATAAAACAGGTTCAACGAAAGAACTTGAACCCGGCATTTTCGTTCCGTCATATCAAAGAACAATATCCCATTTTCTGGCAGAAATCACTGGAGATGGCTGATAGAATTGCCACGGCTATTGAAAGCCTTCCCGAGAACGAAAAGGTCATTTCTTTTGGAGACTATACCGGAAGGGCAACTCTAGAAATCATTGGCCTAGCGGGTATGGGTTATGATCTAGAGTCAGTCAACGAGCTTCGAGAAGAGTACCGGAAGATGTTCTCGAGACCAGACGCTATGACTAGGTTGGTCCAAAATATCGTCTTCCTGACCTGGCCTGAGATGTTCTTTTATCTGCCGCTGCCATACGTAAATCAGATCACTGCAGCATCCCAAAAAGTCCGCGTTATCTCACGTCAACTTGTCCAGCGGAAACGACAAGAGCTCCTTTCCAAGAAGATAGACGATTCAAGCGGTGATATCATATCTGTTGCCCTTGAAAGCGGCAACTTTACGGAAGAAGGTCTAGTAGACCAGATCATGACCTTCCTAGCTGCCGGCCATGAGACAACATCGGTTTCGCTCCAATACGGAACATATATCCTATGCACCCACCCAAATGTCCAAAGAAGGTTACGGGAAGAGATCCGAGCTAAAATTCCGTCTCCAGGACTAAATAGGGATGCCAATGGGCTGCCACATATATCCGCATCCCTTCTCGACACATTACCTTACCTCAACGCATTCTGCAATGAACTTTTCCGTTTTTATCCTCCAGTCACCATAACCACTCGTTATGCGGTTCGCGATACGTTTATAGCCGGTCAACCCATTAAAAAGGGAACGGATATTATCATCGCGCCACGAGCAACGAATCGTAATCCCGAGTTTTGGGGCCCGGACGCAGACGTCTTTAACCCAGATCGTTGGTTGGCCCCTGGCTGCGCAAATACTGGTGGAGCAGATACTAACTATGCTTTCCTTACTTTTATACATGGGCCGCGAAGCTGTATTGGAAGCTCGTTTGCGAAGGGCGAATTGATGTGCTTGGTTGCTGCGCTTGCAGGGAGATTTGAGATGGAACTAGAAGACCCAGAGAAAGAGCTGGTAATTACGCCTGGACTAACCAACAGGCCAGCAGATGGAGTTAGGGCAAGGCTGAAAGTTTTGGAAGGCTGGTAGTACAGTAACAATTGTGTCTTAGGAGGATAATTCTATGCTATGTAGCTAGGTATGTAGGATTGAGTGGTGAGAATGCTATAATGTCTACCTTTTATTGCGCCCACAGAGCAAGTCAGCGGTTCAGGGCATTATGCGCGTATGCACCAAAGTACTATAGCTAAGAGTAGTACTCATCTCTAAACGCCATCATCCTCTCCATTAATACGCCATTGGCGTCTTCTTCCGTCCAGGCTCGAAGCATACCTCCGCTATTGAAGTCAAATACAGCCTTGCCCTTAATCGGTTCCTCGTTTTGAATCTTATCGGCATCAAGTCGTACCTCAGCTTCAATGCCGATGATTCCTCCCGAGCCCTCTCCTGTCTTCCCCCATCTCGGACCAGCGGAGCGTTGAAGTTCCCCACCAGGGCCAGCAATGGCAGTGATGGCGTCGGACAGTGACTGCTTCGCTTGTAACTTCAGCAATGAGGCAGCCGAGTGAGCAGCGGCAACACGGACAAACGAGTCCCCGTTTCCGGTGCCAGACAGCCCAAGAGCCCGGCGAGATGAAGAGTTGGGGACATCCCAAGCCTCGGCCCAAAACCCGGTTCCAACAGTCGACGTATCACCAATCCTACCCGGTAGCTTGTTGGTAAGCCCTCCTGTGCTTGTGGCAGCAGCTATGTTGCCCCACTGGTCAAGGCATACACATCCGACTGTTCCTTGGCTGAGATACTTTGATATATCTTGAACAGACTTAGCCACGCCGTCATGTTCAATCGAGGCTCCCTTACCCAGTCCTCTCATATGTTCATCCCATCGTTTCTGGGTAAAGAACCATTCGTCTGGCTTGAATTCCAACCCCCATTCCTTTGCAAGAGATTCCACATACGGCCCGCAGAGGTGAGAATGCATGTTTTGCCCATTATCCCTACAGCCATCCACGTCATTTCGTAGTAGAACTTCTCTCGCCAGTTGCACTGGATGTCGAACGTTTTTAAGCATCATGACACCAGCACCACGCTTGACTTCGGCCCGCCTCACATCTTCACATCCCTGGGATTCCGGGAAAAGTGAGCAGACCATCACGGATGCTTCCATCTCATGGGTTCCGATAGTCGTAAACACGCTGCCCCGGCCACAGTTGAATAATTCGTCGTCTTCCATTAACGACACGGCGTGGACCGCTGCATCGAGAGCTGAGCATGGGGAAGTAATCTTTTTATCCCCATTTTCCCCGTCTTGCTTACCATTGAGCATAGTGACGGTAGAGTGGAGGTATTTCAGTAGAGAAGCTCGATATTTCTCATACAGTTCTGGGGGAATATTTGAGCGTTCGATGTTCCCCGCACCGCCATGTATAATAACCGTTGGCCTGAAACGCGGGTGAGGCGTAGAAGACTCGGAAGACACATAAGACACTGTCATGATGCTTGTATTCAGTCAGTTAGTGAAGACGGTAGGTGTATGATCCCAAAATACATCTCCTCCTGTGAGGAATGATACATCCAACTTCTTGTTCGGTTATCAAGCGGGAGAAATAGCCGCCAACTGTCAGGCAGGGGTATAGTCACGTGAGTATAAAGACAGGTGCAGGTGGATGGACATGGGCCATAAAAGGGAAGGGGAAAAAAGGAGCAGGGCATCGATCAATAAGTCCATTGCGGTTATTTATGGCTTTTTCACTGAAATATGTAAGTAATATACAGGGCGCGGAAGGTATTTCTCGCTTTCCAACAATCATTAGCGCCAAAATAAAGAGAAGAGAACTGAGCATATATCCATAGCTGTCTGTAGGTGCGTATTGTACTGCACATGGACAATGGAGCACATGTATAAGGGTGTGGCGGGGCAGGATGAGATAAGGTCTGATCAAAGGGGGGAACCATGGTGTAGGGGTTAACGTGAGTGTAGCGGGAGCCCATGACATCGGAAGGCATTCCCTGGGATTTTCGGGGTTTAATAAATGACATTATTTGAGGGGATAAAAAGACAATATCAGAAGAAAAGGCGGGAAAGGAAAGGGAGAAAGTGAGCATCATCTATTTGTACCCCTGCCCCTGAAAAAGGAGACCTAATAACTCCGAATGAGATGGGAAGCCGAGTGAGGATATGGTGGTAAGGCTAGATCCAAGGCAAAGAAACGAAATGCCAGCTAGATATGTCGGTGTGATAAGTCATGGAGGTAGGTTAGCCGGCTTGGATATATGAGGTCAAGTTGACTAGGCAGTCATGGTGTTTGAGCCGCTGGGTGGTGGTGGAGGGGCCTACGTGCGTCATTAGCAAGAGTAAAAAAAAGATAGGAGAATGATAAAACTTACATCTAATCTGGTGTTATCGGCCATCATTCTCTGGAATCCGATACCGACACCCTCAATGACAGCCAAGAAACAAGCGCACATGATAGCCGAGTTTCGTGCTGCTCTCATTCCACCACGAATAGCGAGCGCACCTCCAGTAAAGAAACCTGCAATGACTAGGGGAACATTAGGAGATTTGTTTCCAAATGAGTATTAAAAAATTTTAACGGTATTGCTCGACGTACTGGCATTATATGGATCCTCTTTCTTTCTTATTCCCTTCACCGTGCAGTCGAATGTCGAAAACAGGCCACCCCAGACACCAAAGTTACCACCTAGAACGGGAGCACGAGCCTTGATAGCTGTAATGGCGCCTATTCTTCGTTCACCGTACGGGCTGTTCCGGAACCCTTTCACGCCGTGCCAGACTGCGCCACCAATCGCCTATATAAATGACAACTGTTAGCTCAACCGTACCAATCGCTCAAAATTGACACGAGGAAAGCAAAAATTAGAGAATATTGAGATAAATAAACGTACACCCATGCTAAAGGCACCGCCGAAATCACTGAGGATGACGTAGGGACACGGGTCGCGAGTGTGATCCATTATGTTGAAGAGGTGTGTGACGTATTATAATATTCAAAGCGGCAGCGATCGTGTGATTCGAATTGACCCTCTGGCACAGCAAGAATAGCAGGCCGGCCTAGTTTGGTGTATTGTACAAGTCCGGCTTTATGTAGATTTTCAATCGAAATCAGGTCAGGTCAGAGAGTGCTGGGATGTCCACTCTGTTGTGCCGGCCACGACCAAACAAAATGTAAAGGAACAAGACAAAAGAAAAGAAGATGATGATTATGAAATGCCCTTCTGCAAGGTCGAAGATGATGCTTCTTGCGCCGTCTTTTTTCTTGTCTTTTCTCTTCTTTTTCTGCTTCTTTGAAGCTTTCAAGATAGGAAAAAAAATTGAATAACGGAATATTCACGTGACATCATGTGACAACTTTCAACCTTTCAGCCTCAAAAAGGACAAAAAAAGTACAAGAAGGCGAAGTCGAAAAGAGAAAGACAGTGAGAATGCTCGATGCTCGATGCTATAACGTAGTATCGTGGGAAGAGTTAGAAGATCAAGTTATATGACTCTTTCGTTTTCATTTTATAATATTGAGCTCGTTTCATATCGCCCTCGCAGGCCAGACGAGCTGATCTAGATCTATATCTAGACGGAATATACATACGGCTTCCACCACACCCACAATGAAAATACCCTATTAAGAGAAAAGACAGTCGAATCTCCGAAAGAGATATAGAGAGAAGAACATGAAAAGATCCGAAATCCTAATGAAAATGGCCACAAAACGATTACACAGATAGGACATCGGATTCGGTGCCAACATCAGAGTTATACATGCATGTCATCAAGAATAACCATCAACGCGTTAAACATCAGCTAAACAACTTCCTGAGGGGAGAAGGCTTCTTCTTTTTCTTCTCTTCCTTATCCTTCTTCTTATCCTTCTTATCCTTGCTTTCACTGTGGGACCGAGACGTTTTGGAACTCTTGGAGTGTTTGGATGAGCGTGAAGTGTGTGAGCGGCGTGAATACTGAGAGCCGGTCTCGTACACGCTTCCTCCAACGTAAGAAGACACTCGAGTTGGTGCGGGGAGTATCCGGGTGCTTCTAATGTCGCTGAGGCGGTCTTGCCCGAACTGCTGTTCATGAAGCATAACACGAGACATAGCCGCCGCTGTGGGCGTGATGAACTCCCCGTCAACTGACGTCCCCACACTCTCGGCCTCAGATTCTGCAACTCCCCTTCTCCAGCCTTCAATGCGGCTCATGCCGGCGTTGATTTCCATCAACTCGTCAACCATAATAGGGCTTTCGACTTCCTTCTCGCCTTCTGGCTTAGAAGAAATCTGTTTGATGATCTTGTATCCTCCAAACATCACAATTGTGACACCGATACCAACGCCCGCTGCAATCATGAACTGTGGGCTAGCCAACAGCGCGAAAACGGCCGGTGCACTAGCTCGTAACGCCGTGAGGGCTGTGGGACCAAGATCCGAAACTAGCTTGCTGATTTCAGCCAGGGTGAGGGCAACAGCGGCCATGGCATCTGGGTTTTTTTGCAGATGTGCGATCGTGGCAGTCACCGAGTGGTGGGCGCAGTCAGCTTCCACGAGCAGGTCCTTGACCTTACCGACAAGGCCGGACATGTCACCAGGCTCTGGGTCGAGACGATCGAGTGCGGACTGATGAAATTCACCGTATGCTAGATCCATGTCGATTTTAGGAAGGGTGTGTGCGCGTGCTTCGCCGTACGAAGGCCTAACCGGTGCCGCCATGGGGAGGTTGTGCTCTGTATGACGACGGGCCAGCTGTGTGTTCGGATGGTAGTCACCGGAGTACTGTGACTGAAGTTCAAATTCGAATGACCGGCGTTTCTGTGACCTGCTCGAGTGGCGACTATATCTGCTTTGCCTGTCATCATCATGATGTCGAACAACCGATTTAGCTCGACCTAGATGTCGCTTTGACGCCGTGGAACGGCCATCTTCGAGGGTGTATGCTGCAAGAGCTCGACGAGTATCTCGCTCCGCCCTTCTTGCATCTTCTGCACCACGGATGACGGCCTTACGTTCTTTATAGGCAGAACGGGCCTCCTTGAAAACGCTGAACAGATGTTTGCTCTGGGCCGGCTGTTAGTAAAAGTACTGGTGGCAAGGCAATGGCGGGACTCACAGTGCTGACGACCTTCCCGGACTTGTCTATCACGGAGATCGTCTGGCCTATAGCGGCGGCCATATTGGATGCTGAAGCCTTTTCACTGAAGGTTTATAGATGAAGACTGGACGGACCAGTACGAACGCCGAGTGAAGAGGCCGTACTACCGGCTTCTATCATATATACTCAATATGAAGCATATATGAAGTGCCTTTATTCAATCTAAAGTGTCGTCTCGAAATGCAGAGTAAATATATATATATATATATAATCCTGCCAGCTCAGAGACCCGGGATAGCATGCAAATATATGAGGCGGGACCGTCTAACTAACGATTCCCGCCCGGTCCACGGCGAGGCCTACCCGCCCACTCTCTGCTGGCCAACTGGCGCCCTACTTTTTCCTTTCTCCTTTCCCTGCCAGGCCTCAGTTGGGCTGGGAAAATGAAGCGGTTGGGCTGCGTGATTGGCGTGATTGCGAAGGGAAAAAAAAAAGCAGGCGACGATGTGGCGGTGAGTTGTGGCGCAGATTCTCGTATAAACTGCAGCACCAGCCACAGTAAAGTGTCGATGATGCAAAGCTGCAGAGACTTTTTTCGGCTGAAGAAAAATATCTTTATCTGCTTCTTTGCCCTTTTCCTCTGCATACAAGCGGTGCTGGTGTTGTGAAAGAACGAATTTGACCTAGAGAAACGACGGTGTAAGGGTTGATATCCTGTGTGGAGTGCAGTGGGCCAGGCGGTTGTTGAACTATTTTAACAAGCATCTCGCCCATGCCTGGCCCACTCCTTTTTTCCCCTCTCTTCGTCTAGACAGATAAAAGGGAGGCTGGGTTATCGGGCGACTATACGGTCAAGCATCGATGATTGAAGCTCGAACAATCGACTCAGCCATCTATTTTTCATCTTATATATATATATCATCTGTCGATAACATTATTCCCAGTGAAAACTAATCATGTCTCAAAACGAAACGCCAGGGCGGATCTGGCAACTATTGAAACAGCTTTCTACCTAGTTCCCGTCCAAATTTCCCTCTACCAGCGATGATACGACAGACTAGGGCTTCACTTAGAAGGCTGTGATGGTCGGTGCTCTATTACATACCATAGGATGACTGTCAGGGAAATCAAGCCAAGTCTACACTCGAGGACACCGAAACAACACCCTCGTTCTCTCCCCCCTCATCCATACGGCACAATGTGCATTCTCATCCCTACAGCGTTATCCTCGCACTCCCATCGCTGAACGAAGAATATACGTGATGGACGCCATTTTATATAAGATTATTGCACAGGGTACTCTGTACACCGCTTCATTATTTGTTCCTCCAAGGTAGCGGCATGACGTTACTGGCCACGTCGGTCTAGCTAGCGAGGGGCTTCACGCTCGGTGGCTATATGTATAAGTGTGTGAATCCAGAAAAATCCAGATGCTCGGCAGGGGGATCAACGGGGTCGTCTGATAACTAGAGCATGCGATATATGATGCATAGAGCCGTGTATACTTCGTTGGAGTGTTCGACGCGGCAGGTTTGACAGTTGGGACCGAGAATGTACCCCATATTTCGCACAGATAAGCCTGAGTGCATGGTGGGTCACTAGCCGTCAAAGGATGCTGGGATAAAACTAACTCTGTACATAGTAGGGGTAATCAAGAGATAAACCTCCAAAGCTTGTGTATTCTGTAGTACATCGTAATATTGTATATCTAGTTGAGCAGCTCAACTTCTGCCCTTTTTCCCTTCTGTAGGTAAGGCAAATTCATCTCGTACCGAGAAAGCTTTGAATCCACGCTACGGCATGTCTACCTAAACAATACGCCAATCATAGGACTACACAAGAGACGGGAGTCGCCTTGCCCAAGCAATATCCCTATCATGCGAGAATGTGTGCCTGATTAGTTGATGTAACATGTATGATAGGGTGTTCCATAGGGAGTACTCCGTACATCGATGGAGTACCTTGCGTTTGCTGCAGGGCCGAATGAATATGTCAACGCATCGGTGTTATCATATTTCGACAGTAAACGGCAGGCTGTGACCGGTGTAATATGCAGGAGTCAGTCCAGGCGGAGGATATTTACGGCGTCCTATGCTGAGAATCCCAGGATATATGTAAGTCCAGATGGATCGTCACAAGCTCGCCATCTCGCCTCATTTCCCTCGTAATATGGGGCAACCATCTCCGGCGGCAAGCCGGGCCGCATAAGCTATCCAGCCCTGCCCGTTATGCCGGTTTCGCCGTCAACACAGATCCTCTTCCACCGGCAATTCAGCAGGCCATTAAACGGGCTCTCTCGGTCACCAGTTGTTATCTGGCATTGAAATCCAAACCGAATACCAAGCTCCCAAGAGTCAAGCCACGCATTGCATCGCTGTTTGAGAAACACGGCCTAGCTGCAGTCTCGAAAAACCTAGTGGCCGGTCTCCTTTTTTTCTCGTCGCCTCGTAGACATTATGCGGTGAAGCTGCACCAGTCGATGTAACAGGCTGGCCGGTCCCTTGAAACCAGCGAATTCCCGCGATTAGCAGTTAATTGGCTTGTCCGAATCCCATTGTGCATCATGCATCGTTGGATTAAAAGATGGTCGAGTGACCATGTCCTACCTCCCATATATTTTCCCTCCGGTGTAGGAAAAGAAATATAGGCGATCGCTGTCGTTAACCTGTCTTTCTCCTTCTTTCGTTTGAAACTCTTCTTTAAAGCTTTTGATATCATATATCGAGCCTGTTGACCTCAATTTCACTGTTGAGTACGGAGGATAACTACTGCATCCATCCACTGCCATGCCGCCTTCAATCAGTCGAACGACGCTGAGGTACGGCATCAACTACAGCCAGTCTGAAGCCTTTGGTAAGTCGATCTCAATTCGCAAGTCCATTCAACGGTCTTGTCTCTTCGTCTCTCTGTCTCTTGTGCTGGTTGTTGGGGTGAAGTTGGTAGAGGGAAGAAAAGAAGTTGACTTGCACCGCCACATGATGTCGACATCGCTTTAAAAGGAGAAAAACGGAAAAAAATTGTCAACTTCTCAACATCATAAGAACTACATATCATAATCGTTGACGCAGAACGTAGTTTTTTGCTGAGTATCATTGAATGACCAGGTTAACGCAGGGTCTGGCCGAGCTTCGTCTTGTATATGGAATAACTGAATATCACTTTGAATAGCTGACAACATGGATGGCTTAGGCCTCAACAGCATAGATACAGGCTTCAGCAAGCTCTCAACAGCTGGAAATACTAGATGGACTGTACAAGATTCTGATTCATCGCCGACAACAGAGTCCAGGACATCCTCTGGAGTAGCACATCGGCTGCAGGCCACTCGTTCGGTCCTCTCACTAGCTATTGGCAGAGACTGTGTATTCGCCGGGCTTCAAGGTGGAGATATTGTCGTATGTACCGTGGCCATCTTATTGATATAGAGCACTGTTTTAAGGCTAACTTTTATATATAGGCATGGTCACTCTCTACTTATGAGCCCATCACTTCAGTGGCAGCACACCAAGAGAGTGTCCTTGGGCTTCATTTGTCCCCAGATAAGGAGCTCTTGTTCTCTAGCGGCGGAGACTCTACTGTAAATGTATTGTCCATATATATGTCACGATTTCTTTGAGAATTAGTGCTGATATAAATGATAGGTCTGGCGTACAAGGACATTCGAGCAGTTATACTCCATAGAGTCACATCATGACCCCGGGGACATATTCACTACTGTATACTCGTCCGATCGAGGGACTGTGTATTGCGGTGGCCAGAACACGAGCATCCAGGTATGGTTTCTATCTTGCAGCTTAAGCATATTCTAGTTTCTTATTTTCTTTTTCTAGTGGTGTGATCTTCAGCAAGGTGATATACCAGAAACACTTGCAAGAAACGCCAATAAGCCGCATAAGTTTTTTGACTCTACAGGCCCTGGAGCTACGGGACCAATCTCTAACCCTCGCCAGAACGGTGTTGAGAACCATCAGGGCCAGAAATTGTACTTTAGGAAAGACCAGCACAGGCTATTTGCCCATAATGGGTATGTATACTGCATGCGACTCGTTCGAGGCTTGATCGAAAATAGTGGCCGGGAGGTTCTATTGACAGGTTCTGGTGACGGCTCTGTTAAGATTTGGGAACTTGGCCAAGGCCCGGATGCGGCACCAAAGGAGCTGTTTACGCTTCAGAATAGAGATGAGTCAGTCCTATCTATCTCGGTCGATGGGACGTTCCTTTACTGTGGCCTGTCAGGAGGAGCAATCAACGTCTGGAATCTAGAGTCTAGACAGATCATAAAAACGATCTGTAGTCATACGGGTGATGTGTGGGCAATCGACATCATTAAAGGATTTATCCTCAGCGGCGATTCAGATGGCACTGTGAAGGTAATCATGCCTTTTGCTGACCTTTAGATATAACCCGTCATTATCTAACATCTCTTTAGAAATTCAACTCTCGCTTTGAGGACCTCGGAACGTGGACCGCCCATGATGGGAAAATGCTTTCTTCTACGTCCGGAAACGTCAAGAATAGATGGATATTTGCCACAGGTGGTAACGACAACACCGTTGCCCTTTGGGATCTAACGGATGGGAAAACCGAGTCCCAGGAAATACCCGCCATTAGCAACGGTATGCAATAGTCCGCTCTATTTGATTGTATATGATAACTATTCTGACCATATCGTTTTCCAGATGAGATGGTAAACACATTGGCGAAATTTATCGGCTTCAAAACTATTTCAGGATGCTCAGATTTTGCGGGTGAATGCAACCAGGGAGCAACCTTCCTCCGCAGACACTGCAAGTATCTAGGGGCTCAAACGAAACTACTCGGAACAGGACAAAAGAAAAATCCCATTGTATTTGCGAAATTTCCCGCTAATTCGTCCACAAAAAAGGACAAATCCATTCTTTTCTATGGCCATTATGATGTCGTCGGCGCTAGTGCAAGTCACCCTAAGTGGAATACCGACCCATTCCACTTAACTTCTCTAAACGGGTACTTGTATGGCCGTGGGGTCTCAGACAATAAAGGACCATCCCTTTCTGCCCTTTACGCGGCCGCAGAACTATACCAGCTAAAGCAGCTGTCATATAACGTTGTATTCCTCATCGAAGGAGAGGAAGAATCTGGTTCCCACGGATTTCAACAGGCCATCCGTGAAAACAAAAGCCTGATCGGTCCTATTGACTGGATTCTTCTGGCTAACAGTTACTGGCTAGATGATCACATTCCTTGCCTAACGTATGGGTTACGAGGGGTGATACACGCAAACATAGTGGTATCAAGCAACCAGCCGGATCTCCACAGTGGAATTGATGGAAGTTCGCTCCTTGATGAACCACTTAAAGACTTGACATTGCTTCTAGGAACAATCGTCGGGCCCAAGGGGGCCATCAACCTTCCTGGCTTTTATGATCCTGTTTTACCTTTATCACCAGCTGAAAAGGCACGCTATGATGCTATTGCCGAAGCACTATTACCGCATCACCCCGAAATTAAAAACTTTGAATCGTTTACGAAATCCCTTATGCATCGTTGGCGCGAACCATCACTTACTATCCACTGCATTGATATCCCTAGCTGCAAAAAGTCAACCACTACTATATCAAGGAAGGCCAAAGCGGCGCTATCCATCCGTATAGTACCGAACCAAGATGCAGACAAAGTGGCAGAGGACTTCATTAACTACGCTCAATCCCAATTTGCCGAGTTCAATTCCCAAAATACTCTTACCGTCGAAATAACCGGAACGGCAGATCCGTGGCTTGGAGACCCAGATAATGAGCTATTTGAAACTCTTTCTCGGGCTGTGACGTCTGCATGGACCAAGCAAAGCAACGGTGATAAGGATTATAGCTATCCTCCGCCAGATAAATCAAAACTACGATCTCGCCCTGGGCCATTCCATACCGATTCCTCGGACAGTACATTGAACATGGAGCATATCCTTACCTCTTCATCCTCGCCCAAGTCACCTGCTTCGGGGCAGAAACAGTACATCCCCACGTCTTCGACATTAGTCGATCCATCAGCCACCTCTACCTCAAATAGCGCCAAAGATGCTCCAAGCCCGGATACCGAAAGAGAACAGTCACCTACATCTCAAGAGAAAGTATCGGGCCCCGCCACTATGAAAGCCCAGACAGGTTATAACGGTAGTAGCCCCATGAAGCCCATTTACATACGTGAAGGAGGATCTATTCCTACCATCCGCCTCTTGGAGAAAGAACTTGGTGCTCCAGCAGCGCATTTACCTTGCGGCCAAGCGAGTGATAATGCCCATTTAGATAATGAACGATTAAGGATCCAAAATTTGTACAACAGCCGTGAGATTTTCAAGAGCATGTTTTCTGGAATTTAGATCCGATCAATTTAATATACCCTGGTTTTGTTTAGTCTTTATTGGGAATTTTTGGGCTGCCATGAAAAAACATGAACGAGAAGATGATTTTACCAATCTAAGCAGTTGATTTTAGATATCTATGTTTAGATCTAAATCAGATACTGCCTTCATCACGTTTCATCCATCCAGAGCGGGGCAACCTATGGTTAATTGCTCTTATTCTACTTACTAAGTATAGACAAGTTGGTTATTAGATTGAAGTCAGTAGATCTGATAAAATTAGTTCGTAGCCCCGAAAAGCCAAAGCGGGCCAGTTTGATACTGAGCATGTTGGCTAAAATTGAGAGCTTCCCCACATTGATTAAAAGAAAGAATTGCTATAAAGTTGAGAATAGCATTCAGTAGCTATAATAAATACAATTATAGTGGTGCTCCAAAACGCCCTTGCCTTGGTTTGTTTCCCTATTGCTTAATGCTCGTTCAACAATTAACGAAAACTGAAGATGAATTATTCACCAAATTCTCTTCGCAGCCATTTCATATCTCTTTACATTTTCGAGGCCATGGGCGCCGCTGCCAGACCCACTTGCCTTTCCGTTCTTACTTTTTTCCTCTCGATCTCGTACTCTCCGCAGCCCTTCCGGGTCATCGACATATATCCACCTTCGTTTATCCTCTCCAACTTCAACTGCACCCCAGCCACCGCCACGCCGACCGCCTTCTATCATATCGCTGTTGCTGTTGCTGTTGCTGTTGCTACCACTGTTAGATAGTGACATGTCCATAGCCACAGACGATGGCACAGTCAAGGCTGACCCCGGAGGTAGGGGGGAAACCGAGCTTCCATATCGTTGCTGCTGTTGCTGGCGCCGCTGTTCCCGTTTCTGTTGCGCTGCATACTCTCGTTCCCGATATTTCATATTCTTGTATCGTGTGCGGGAATAGCCAAGAAGGATCATTCCGAGAACTAGCTTTGCAAGGAGCAAGGTGATGTAGAGGAGTAGGACAAGGATCACAGTGAATATAGGGACGAAAGAGGCGGGGGAAGGAGTTGCGTAGGATACGAACATCTGGAAAATGGAGGAAGCTGCTTGCGCAATTGATGATAGTGAGACGGAAGCTAGGAGAGTAGAAGGAGAAGAGTTGGAAAAGTTGGAGAATATTGAGGATGAAGAATCCGAACTAAGGGCGTAGTGGCTGTGTATCTCGGATAGAGATGTTGCATTTGAAGGTGATGGGTAGAATGGAGAAGAAGATAGCTGCGGTAGCCAGGCAGTCAAAAACATCTGATAAGTCTGCACAGAAACACGGAAGAAGAGACAAGCAAGCGGTATAACTGGGAGTCCGAGGCGACGGTTAAGATTTTGATCAGAAAATGCGCTGCTGTAATAATCTTTGGCGAGAATATCCAGAAACCTGCCATACATTGCTGGCTTTAGGTTGTTGAATTTGCTAATATATGCATGTTTGAGCCAATCGACGACCATTTCGGAGCCAAGAACAACAAGGAAAGGAGCAAGGAGATGACCGATTGCAGGGAGGATGGAATTGACGCTGCTCAGGGAGAGGAATACAGACGACGGGATAAGTAGGGTGAAGGACTGGGGAAGAATGGACGTGGATGGCCGAAAGGCGGTTGTGCTGTTAGTGCTAGTTGCTGCAACGCTTTGGAAAGTCAGGGTATCACCGAGTTTGAAGCCACCCGTTTCAATAAAATTTCGGGATGCGATAATGATCAGCATGAGCCATAGCTGGAATCGCTCGACGACATCCGCACAGGTAAGTTGGAAACAGGTTTTCCTTCTCGAATCTCTTGAAGACGGTGGACTTGATTTCAACAAATTGGTTGGATAGCAATAGGGTAATCAGCGCGTTGGAGTATGAGTTGACTGCAACGTTCAAGGTCATCACCTGGAAGAAGAGTGCCGTTGCATGGATGACAGTATATATCAGGGAGAATATGAACATCCAGAACGGCCGTACGACCTTACTTCGACCGTCCGGTCTGCGTTCCAACGCTTCTTGAGAGAAAAGACACTCAAGGACGTCTTGCCCAATGGCTGAAAGTAGTCGATCTCCAACCTAATAGAAGCAGTTTTAGTCTCAGCCTTTATTTAAACCAGGGGTTTCTCCAATCATACCTCGAGGACGTTATAGATAACATAGAGTTTTATAGCGGCCTGCCCCCTGATCCAGTGGTACATACGACTGGCGTCAAAATACATCAGAATAGTGCATGTGAATATCATCAAGAGCCCCTTGAGGATATCTGCTTTGTCGTTGGCGAGTAATGTAGACGGTATGGATTTCGACCTTCGGTGCCGCCTAGTCGTAGATCCACGACGTCGACGATGTGCGTCCGACCCTGAGGCTGACTCCAGAACAGGGCTACCATCGATCGGTGACGGGTCAATGGGTATGAGATTCGGTGATACATCCTTGATGTTAGTTTGCTTATCATTAGAAGTGAGATCACGAACAGAGTCATTTCTTCGTCGACGTTTCCACATTCGCCCAAGGCCATTGACTATATATGAAGCGACGAATCGAATCTCTAGCCCTAGGTTAATGACCCAGGACTGTAGGAGGATGAAGACAGCCTTCAGAAACTGTAGGGGGAGGAGAGTAAAAGTGTGCAACCATGAGTCGAAACATGCAAGCGTCCCAAAACATAACGCCTGTTCTAGTAGCGGAGGAAGGAGAAAGAAATTCTGCAATCTCTCTAGCATCACTCTGGAGCTCTCGTAAGGGTAATCGTGCGCTCCTGATCGATGTATGTATAGCGACGATGGCCGGTGGGAGGACAGTTCAAGCTGCAGGTATGTAGGTATAGAGAATGGCGGGATTGGAATAGATGCGGGGACAGGAGATACGCTTCTGTTTGCTCCTGATGACCGTACTGAGCGTTCCGGCCGTGTGCCAGTATTTAGACCGAAGGGTGATGGCAGTCGCCTCGAACGGTTGGTCGAGTTGTTATGTGATGGGCGAGCACTTCCATCTGGGGGCAGCTGGACGGCGGCAGACGGTGTCTTGGTTCGAGGACGAAAGGACGTCGGCAACGGCTGAGTTGGGTCGCTATTGACGCAGCGTCCATGGAATTCCAGCGGATCCTGAAGCTGGACATGTTTCTTGCTGGAGCTGGACCGACGGCTTCGAGCACGGCTTCTATTGCGCTCTCTCAACGTCGTCCCGTTTGAGCTAGATCCGGACCTGATAGCTATATCTGCATCATTGAGCTCCTCTTCTTCCTTCAAGGATAAGAGAGTAGCCGTTAATTCCTCGGGTTCGATCTCGATGGGCGAGGCATTATCAGCTGGCTGCTTCTGCATAGATACCTGCTCATCGGAGTTAACTTTGCGCAGACACGCAGACTCCGGGGAAGATGTTAGGTCCTGTAATTTCGCTGGAGAGAGTCTCGGAATCTTGTCCTTGTTCTTGTCTTTCTCAGTACTGTTTGCGTTCGGTGGTTGCAGCGAGATATATGAGCGGTCTTTATTATTCCCGTTTGAAGGCGTGGCATCGGCCGTCCCAGGCCCCGGTATCTGGCCAGCTGTCCTCTCCTTGGCCAAAGGGTCTTGATCCGCCGCATCTTCGGGTCTTTTATCCCTTTGGAAGTCTGTTGTATGATCTGAAAGGTGTAGAGGTGTTTCGTCGATATCATCGCCGGCTTCTACATCTGCCACCGTTTTCTCGTACCGGCCACTGCCGTTGGCACCAACCCCGTCGACATCCCTAGCCTCAGCATTATTACCCAGAAGCTCAATCCTGCAGTCTTCTTCTTTGTGTATTAGCACTGCTAACACCTGCTTAGGGTCTGCAAGCTGCTCCTCGTCATGCTCGTCCATATCGTCGTCTCGTCGTCTGCGTTTATTTTCATATCCGTCTTTGTTTAGAAGAGACGAGCCGGCCATGTCATCCAGCATAGCTGTATCATTTCCTCCCCCATTATCGGTGCCTAGCCCATTCATCCCACATCCATCACTTGTCATACTGCATGGTTCGAGATTCTGGTTGGCGGTGTATATCTTCGTGGCCTCTTCGCCACGCTTCTTGTCCACAGGTTTTAGTCGATTTCTCGCCAGAAGGGTAAAGGGACGAGACAGTAGTTACTCCGTATACGCCGTACTACGCGTGAGCACGTCCTGGTATGCCTCGATAAGCTATATGAGAGCTATCCGTAATCGTTGCGAGTGAAGCTCTTTGGGGTGTTTTTTTATCTTTCTTATCAGATCTACAGCTTTGCTTACAAAGCAGGTTCAAAGGTCTTTACAGCGAAGTTGTCAAAAGTGTAGATGATAAAACAGTTATATTGATGAAAAGATTAAGGACGAGTCCATGTATTCTATCCCGTGTTCATCAACCAGGCAAGCTTTCAGTTTCTCCCCCGCGCCCTGGTTCAAAAACGCAAGAGACACGAACTAGAACCTCCCAAAATGTATGTATCATTACAGCCCCCATGTCATCCGTCATAGGGGTATAAAAAAAGTGGGAATCATTGTAAAAATTTTTCAAGAAAAGAGGGAAAACAAAGTGTGTATTGAAAGGGGGTGAGAAGTATGTAAATTGTTGAAGATCAGAGTCAATGGGCGCATCGGTCATCAAGAAGTAAAATGTCACAGATGAAAATCAAGAATCAAGAAAGGCCTTGGAGGCTGCGAAGGGGTATGTAGAAAGGTGTCTTTGATGAATGGGTGAAGCGGTTTGTATAAAGGAAGGTCGTTAAATGGAAGAATGAATGGCTGAAAAGAAGGGTATATGCGAGAAGGATTGAAGGAGAGCCACATCATGGGTTAAAGTTGGGATATGACCCATCCTGTGTGCTAGTATATTGATGATGTTGTGGTTGCTGCTGCTGCCCATGGTCCTGGCTATTGGTTTGATTGTAGTATCCATTTTGCTGAGTGCTGGCTTGTTGGCTATGACTGTACTGCCTCTGACTCTGACTCGGGGCTTGGACGTGATTATGGGAAGGCAAAGGCGCAGTCTCTGATCTCTGGGGCACATCTTGTCTTCCCGGGTTAGAGTAAGGGGCTAAGGATGGACGGGTAAAATTCCGATACGGTCCTCCACCCATACCATTACCGTTTGTAGGAGGCGCACTTGGTGTTGGTGTAGGGACAGACGGCATTGATGGTATGGAGGATATCGCGGGTCCGTCATATGGGCCGTACCTTTCGCGCTCCCGGTCACGGCTGAATGACGGTGCAGGTGTAGACATGGGCGGGGGAGGAGCGAAGGCAGTGCCAGGACGAGATATAGAGGGAAGTGTTGGTTCAGGGTTGTGTAAGGCTGGGAGATCGGGCATTTCTGGAGCATCCCAGGCTTGTTGGTTATGGTTAGAAGGGGTCTGACCGCCCGCCGTTGAGCCGGGTCCAGGGGTATGTGGCCCTGGAGTGCGAGGGCCGGGTCCTGGAGTCATTGCCATTGGCCCCGGTGTACGTGTGCCTGGGCCAGGAGCTGGCATCTGGGGTCCTGGTGTACGGCGACCTTGACCCATGCCCTGAGCGTTGAACATGGCGCCTGTAGAGACGGACAGCGGAGTACCGTATCGTTCTATGGGCGGTAGCATAGGAGTCCTTGTATATTCACGCTGCATCGGGTCACGTTGGGAGAGTTGCTGGTGCAAGTTATGGCCATACTGCGATGGCTGAGTGTAGGCTATTCCACTTGCATTGTTCACCAAGGACGCAGAGGCGTCGTCTGAGTATCGCGTGTTATATAACGTGCTGGATGAAGTCATGACATGCTCACAATGCTGGTCATGATCATTGTAGTCGTGGTCATATTGGCCATGGTCATGGTCGTGGTGGTAGCCGTCCCATTCAACCTCCGGCAGAGGTGGTGGTCGATCTGTGTTGGAAGTCTGGGGCCTATATGGCGGCAATGTGGTGACGGTCGTCTGGCGCGAGAGAGGTGGTAACTCGGGCAGTGTCGGCTGCTGTGGCTGCTTGGGGTCCATGACAGAAGGGAGAGTGGGTTGGGTTGCGCTACGTTTGACGGAGGTCACCCCGGTCTCGAGGTCGGTGTTTGTGCGTTTCCGATCTTGCAGGACGACCGCATTGGTGAGTGCCTTGTCGACCTTCTTCTTGACGATACGCTCGAGACGTCGGTTGATCTTACGGCGACAGTAGGCCGAGAGGGTGCCGTCCTCTGAAGGGATGTGGTGCCAGAGGAAGAGCAGATAGAGAAGCACGGAGACGCAGAAGCTGAGGAACTCGAATGCCCAGATGACGAGGGTGAAGAGCATGGAGAAGAGAATGAGAGCCTGCAGCGTGTCCTTTTCGGCCAATGCTTCGATGTTGATAAAGAACTGGGTGATGGCCAGAGTCCCCGGAGGCGCAGCGTGCTTGCCAACCGGGATGAGATTGAGCCGTGCTACAGAGTAGAGCGTGATACCGTTGATGACCTGGCGTGGGCCTTGAGCAAATATCACTCTCAACCATGCTATGTTCATTGTGTTAGAAGAAGAAAAAAACTAGATACGTACGTCATGGCAACTCACCCTCGAAGTTGAAGTAGGTGAAAATTGCGACGTAGTCTGCTCCCTTCCTACTCTTTGTCAATTCGGCGAAGACGAGGAACCGTCTCCAGCCAGAGACACGTTTGCTTGTGCGGATACTCTGTACCTTGACGGCGATGGGGTCAAGATAACATTGCGCAACACCACCAGAGTTGATGACCCTAATTGCACGTAACCAGCGGTAGACCAGCAGCACGAGCGAGAAGATGATGCAGCCGGCGAAGATCCACTTGGAGATATCCAGCGGGATCTCTGGCTTGATCTGGCTGGACCAACGGGAGAAGGCGAGCAAGTTGACGGCCGTGAAGGTGTCGAGCGCGTAGACCGCTATGGAGAGCAACACATTGATGTATAGGATCGCATACGTGACAGGAATCCAGCAGGACTTTGTAGTGAAGTCATTCAGGTTCTACCGGGCTGTTAGGCTGCATTACAGACCAGATTAAAGCGCATATATCGGGAGAGAATAAAAGACTCACGATGTAATCCCACTTCTGCTCTTCTCTGAGCCTGATCTCCTCCTCGCGGCCCCCGCAACAGCCCATGTTGAATTATCCTGTTGTATTAATGGAAAAAAAAAGCGACTGCGCAATGAGTGAATGGCAGCTCAACCGCACGTATATGTCAAATATATCAAAATCAGCACAATGCGACGCGCCGTCTCTTCTCTGTTTCTTCTTCCTGAGAGAGGGTGCTCTGTCCGATCCAGCGGACAGATTGGTATTAAATTGGTTCAAAGGAGCGATGGGACATGCATTTATCAACAATGCAGGGTCCCTATAGATAGCTTCTGATCGATCTCGACGTCAGGCTGCTATCTCACCGGCAACGCGCATCCTTTCGGCCTGGAGGGTGAATGCGCCAACTGTGTTGTATAGACGGCGAAGTAGACGGAAACCACCAGACCAACCAAGATCGAGGACGACCAAACGGCGAAACAACCAACAAGACGCCAGTCAAAAAGAGTGGGAGGCCAGAGCAGATAACAAGTAACCAGCTAAAGGAGCGACAGTAACGAATGGCTGCTAACGAGGTTATAATCGTTGGTGACGTTGAAGTGTTGGAAGGTCGGAAAAAAAAGGGAGATTTGAAAGGAGGAAAAGAAAAGAAAAAGGTTTAGCGCCGCCAAGACGTCCCGATCTTCACTTTCAGGGGCCGAAAAGCAACTTTTTTTAACCGTGAATATAAATTTATACTCTTGTGAAGGCATACATTGCAGATGAAGTACGGAGTACCTACGATCAAACAGACCACTTACAAGGGCAGATATAGGGTGATGACATGCATGGCTTAGTGGCCAGCGCCAACAGAGGCCACTCGATGGCTATAGCCAGGGGTCCCGGCGGGGTCGCGATGCTCTCTATTCTGAAACATGGAGATGGAGCTGTGGCTGAAACCCTCTGTGCTTCGGCTGGATGGCGGTGCGAGAGGGAGACATATACCCATATACGACTGTAAATGGATGATGGTATGAATATAAACGGCGGTCAGAGCCCTGATCAGCTTTGCATGGCCGCCATGTCTGTGGGGGAGGAATACTTATACCAAGCTGTATAGAGTGCTTGTTGAAGAGTCGAAGTTCCATGACTAAAGTATACTCCGTACCTGGTACTCCATGCAGAGTTCGCCCCTGGCTATGGCTGGTGATTAGCTTGATACACGTTTAATCTATGTATATCACGGCTGCTGGGTTGATGCTCGGGGAAGGAGGCCCGTCTTAGCCTTGTTTGGCTGAAGGATGATCTTCTTCATCTCCTTCGCTCAGCGTCTTCTTTTCCCGTTTCGATGTTTGACTGACACAAAGATGAGCAGTCCAATCGCTGGACGACGGCAGGCCGGGATCAGCAGGCACACCCGTCCAACCCATGGGGTGAATCACCCGACGTGATGTCTTTCTATAATCAACAAGTGGGTGGAGGCATGAGAACCTCGATCTGATCGGCTTCACCTCCTAAGCGAGGGGGAAGCTAGAATAGACAGAATAATACGTCACAGGTAGGGACCCTCACGAAAAAACTGGGGAACTATGGAGTACTATCCCATGGCTTTACTATATATAAGAATAACCATCACGCGCTACTAGTTGATATTGGACCAAAGGCCCCTGCTGGATGCTAAAATCCCTATTCCTGCACAGGATAAAGGTGAGTCTTTCACTACAGCTCCCCGAAGACATTTAAAAGGTTTTGGGTGGTACTGGCACGACAGGTTATTTCCTTCGCCCTACGACGGGCTTGAACCGATAATCTATTGCCTATAATCGCTCGGATAGTCACTTTTTGAGGTCTGATGACCTCCGATACCCCACGGTACTCCTGCAAAACCGACGAGATTTACCCGATCCAGCCTGGAAGAAGTTTATCTTCCTGTTAAATTAGATAATCTATCTCTTTGCCGCCTGTGCCGGCTCTCCTTTTTGGCCAAAGGCAGAATATTTGATGCTCACACTTTTTTCTAGAAGGGCTAAAGGAATATTCCTTTTCCTCTTCTTCATCCCTTCGTACTGAAAAATGCCATTTACAATTTCTCTGATACTTCCCGGTGACGGTGAAAACACATCTACCGCTTATTATCCCTATTTAACATCTCATAGGGAGCCACCTATCATATAGTTGGCTGCCAAAATTATACCCCTAGCCCCAAAAAGTTCAACCTTCCGGCCCTATGCATGATCTTACTATTTTAGATCATGTTTGTTACACTCCTACTGAAAGCTCTTTTAATGAGATATATCACTACCAAAAAGCAAAAAGACGGATCTATTATGAAAACAGAGTGTAACGGGTGACTAATCAAAACATTATACAAAATAGCAAGACACCATCGCAATACTGAGAATATAAAGACAATCACATCAATCACGTCGACTTCACTATCCTTCGTAATTATATCTCCGTCACCAGGCTAGTTATGGCTTCCTTGCCCTTAACTAAGAGCCCTCCTTTGTGGTCAGGAAACGTGTAATCCTATTACTCAGCTCTACCAATCAGCAAACTACTTTTTTTATATAGATATGGAATAACACACCATGTAATAACATCACCAATAGGGACAACTATAGTAGCCCAAAGAAGGGATATTGCACGGCGGAGAGCCGCAGTTTCGTGGAATTGTGGCTCCAACAGCATAATCCGGGACACAACGATGGAACTGGTCGCAGACGTAAAACCGCTCTTCGGCTATATGGCCGCAGGTGTAGTAGTCCGTATAGTGAGTACACATGTTCTGCATCAAGTTAGCAACTAAAGATATAGTAAGGAGATCGTGGGATACTTACAGCGATTGCGCAAATATACAAAAGGTGGCAATTGATAACGGGCTTGATAGTGGTGAAGGCTTGGATATGGGAATTATTGTAGACTCTTGCTGGAAATATGGGAGGTAGATATAGACATTTATATTGCCATATAACCATCCATCCAGGAAACTAGAGCAGCATTGATAGACGCAAGGCATTTTGGGGCTTAGCTTCAGCTTCATTTCCTACACTCTTTCTCTACATAGACATCCAATATCAAGAATGAGATTTCACCTAGTGTATAGCCTTCTACAGCCTGCCTGGTTTTCTAGCGTGGCGTTAGATCATAGCAAGCAAGCATTTAGATGCTTTGATGTAGGTTGCCGACACTGCTTTGAGCTAGAACATTCGAGACATAGACAACTAGTTATACATAAGTTGGGGATATCAAAAAGTTCATGCATGATATATTCGAGCCTCCGTAGCTAGTAAACGATTAACTAGTTATGGCCCTGTCATTCTGGCTGATGCCTAACAGAGTTTTGCCCGCAAGAATTAGGCTCGGCCCTTAGCCGCCTTCCCGTCAACGCTTTTGGATGGCGGCGTAGTTGACTTGCAATCTGCGCCCGCATTATGGCGTAGCTAGTTAACTAGTCTACAGAGTCAATCAATCCGCCTTAGCGGGCTTACCCTCTACAGGCATGGACTTGCTGTCAGTGTCATTGGAGGCAGCAAAGAGTAACTACATACGATTGGTTGATAACTAACAGGGTAACTAGTTACTAGTTAACTAGTAACTAATACTTCTACCTAGGCTACGAACCCGTTTCTTCCGTTTTCCTCTCGTCTTGTATGTTCGACAGGTAAGTTATCGCTGGCCTCCTTCAAAACTGTATAAGAAGTTCTCGAAACTCCAACCACCTCTCTTATAACTAACGGTTCTATAGTAAGTCGCCCGAGGTTCATTCACCGCTACCACATACGCCCACAAATGCCGCTCCAGCTTTATATACCTCCGTGTGTTCACACACCTACAGGTCCATACCATTTCCCACCGCCAGAAAAGCCACTCAGAATCCAGATCGAAGGCCCACTGGTTGCAATTCAGCGTCTCTTCCCAGACGCGCCCTGGCATATAGACGTTGCAAACCAAATATTTCCACAGCCAGCTGGCATAGAGCTGGCAAAGTTAACATATCAAAAGATATACGGGAAAGATATCAGTCCAGAAATCCCCGGTGATATGGTGTTGCGGGATCAGTACTTAGGCTGGGTGCCACCACCTTCTTGCAAGTAGGTACTCATATTTACATTAGTGAGAAGAGAGACCTGTACCTAGGTAGTCGTCATAGCTGATTCCTTGCCGCGGAACTAGTGAAATTGACTATTACGGTGTGACTTTTGATCATCTTGTCCCAGCAGACGATACGGACCCCGAGGTGCTACAGATTAACATCATCGAGATTGAAAATGATAACGGGGCTTATGCAAACCAATGGTTGTCATTTAGAGTAGATCCAGTCGAGTTTACTGGGAAGAAAGTACTGGCTGTACCAAGGTGCTGTACAAAGAGGAAAGGGACAACAGATCGGATACGGGTTAACGAATGTGTCCGCTGGAGAGATGAAGAAACGAGCAAGAAAGGATAGGACGAACTTTCAAAGCTCTCTATGTATTAGAAGGAGTTGGTGTTTTCATCTCGTATGTTTAATTCAACGAGCCATATGGGCCTTGAGTAGAAGTACATTCATATACTCGATTATCCACATTAACTATTAAAGTAAAACTTCAGAATACAGACATTCCCATGGGGTAGAATTGCTTCTATTCTTGTTAGCCTTTTTTATCCTTGTAGTCTAACTAACCAATTGTTCCGATAACTACCCTCAAGCCAGCATGGGCAGCTCTTTTTGACAGGAAATCTGCAGGACCTCCCAGTGCGTTTCTACGCCCAGGGATAGATGTGTAATAACACTGCGAACTGTTCGTACGCCTTCATTGTCGCGAGAGCAGGCTGCGTAGTAAAGACGACGACTTTAGATGAGTGTGGGTCGGCATTTCTTCTTTGGCCGGCCCATGGCATGACTCGCTCGTACATGTGGATATATGCTCATAACCTCGATGGGCTGTCGCCCTCAAGGCCCTTGAATCTGACCTTATGACCGAGTTTTTTCATCTCTTGGAAGAACGTTTTACCGTCTTTGGTAACCTGCGCATCATCGATGACCTGCTCAGCAGGTACTTGAGCAATAATATTTTCCATTCTTAGGAACTTAGCTGAAAATAAAGATTCATTAATTTAGCGGAGAAGTTCGAGAAACGTGGCATACGTTGGTTTATGACATACCGTCCAAGGCCAATGATACCTTATCTTCGGCTTCCTTGCGGCTCTGACAAGTCTCAACAAGAGCAATTGCCAGAAAGACTGCCGGTTTTGAGTAATACAGGCCTATCATGGGAGGGTCAAAAAGCCGAGCCTGTAAGATATACCTGAACAAGTCGTCTCTCTTTTCCTTTTTCTCCCATTCTACTTTCCATTGGTCGACTTCGAATTCCTTGATGCTGGGGGCTTCGATACCCATGATCTGGATATACTCGTCTGCCCCCTGAAGAAGACTGAGGCGGTATAAAACCAAGTTTAAGAGGTCTAAAGTGCCCTGTTCGTCAAGTTGTAGTTCGCCTTGCAGATACCGGCGCAATCTTGAATGTATCCAAACATTATTGCTAATGTTATCGGCGCCAGGCTTTGATGAGAGGTATTCAACAGCTCGATGTCTCAATTTTCGATCTATTGAGGACTGAAATGTTATCCATCTGCTCGAGCCCAACTCAGGGCTGTTGGTATCGCTTGGTGAAATGATGCGGAGAGTCTCCCACCTTTCCTTGAAATACTTCAGGGGAAAGCCTTTACGTTTTCCACAGCGTGTCTCCCATTCATCATTTTCGGCCGAGAAGTGGATATATTGCTCAGAATGGATGTTGGAAATCGATTCCAAGATAGAATATGCCAAATCCATATAAGTCGGATGCGTAAGGACATCCATCCTGTCTTCGCCCTCTTCCTCGATTTCCATGACGGACCACAAGATAGCCCATGCGATACTACTGCCGCAAGCTCGGCCAACGCTGCGGCTAAAGGATGAAGAGAGTGTTTCTGTTTCGGCCCTGGAACCAGTGATGCCATTAAGAAACCGTGCCGTGTTAGCGTTAGTCTGGGCTAGCCAACCCCCAGAGTAACAGGAAGCCGTGAACAAGGTCACTTTTGTCTCTTTAGGGATAACATGAGTAAAGTCTCTCATGAGCAGTAAATGGTATTTGTTTGGGTTTTCCGTGAGGCTGCCGAGGTGTACTCCATATGTGTCGATATCTCCATGGCTGAAAATAAAAACAATGAGTTGTTCCTGTCGTTCGGCCGCTACAAGAGCTTGTTTCCGGAGCGTGGACAGGAAACGATCAAGAAGATCTGGACGAGGAACTACCTGTATGTTTTTCATATTCCCCAGGGTATCTTTATCTAGTGTGACTCTTCTCTCTTTTCGGGGATCCCCATGTGCATACTCGCCGTATTTTCGTACTAGGTCTTCTGGGTTTTCAACCGTGAGCCAAACCTGGTTCTTTGCTATAGCACTCTTGGGCGATAGTAGATGGTGGAATAAATAAAAGTCGCTAATACACTCATCGTCGCTTGGTGAGGCTTGACCCTCATGGTCGGTCACACCGCAGACAGCTACCACTCGGCTGCTTGGTGATACGTCTGGGGGACACGAGATTTTAAAAGCCATGTCTGCTAAGGCCTCCTTCCGTACCTTGATGTGTTCAACGGACGCGAAGGGCTTTACCCTATTGCAGGGGCTCAAGGCCATAGTTATGGGGTTATGGACGTCACCATGCACTTTGATGGTTGATTCAACATCATATCATGGGCAATTTAAGAAACCGCCAGTTTCGAACTTCGATCACTTATATAGGATCAATGCCCTCCAGGGTAACAAAATCGTCACATATATGAAGGAATACACGGCAGACATGTGGAAAGCTGAATCCTATGATACCGGGATAAAGAAAAAAACATAAAGGGAATGGACAAAGAACGAGAAGATGGCCTCTTTATATTGTTGCGAGTGAATATGGCTGAGTGACGTAAATCATACTCAAGCCATTCTCACAAAGTGCCTGACGTCACCCAAGGAAGAATAGTTTATAAATTGGTGCAGCAACCTCTAGCAGCGATAAGATCCACGGTACGGAGTACTAACGGAGTATAAGCCTGTGAATAAGGCTGCTCCGGTGACATCCGGATACGTCGACAAAAATGATATCTTTGCAGGTGTAGCTGCATCATCCATTCAGTTTAACTAGCATAACTATATATTCTACGACACGTTACCACCATTACCATTACAATATTGGCTCTCGATCTCGGAAGTTGTTTAAACTTTAGCCTCATTAGCTTGTCACTTCTAAGCTTCGACTAACCCCAAACTCTGTGTATTATTCAGTTAATGCACCAATTAGCGATATCAACTATATGTGGCTCCACCAGCGAGGCCGGCTTGCTGTCAGATTCTTCCCAGCCCAGAGAAGAATATATGGCCTTAGAATTCAATATGGTGCGCATGGCTAATATATTAGAAGACAGATTATAGTTGCATTCCAACATCACTGGAGAAAGCGCTTGATCAGACTTTCCGGCTGTTTGCCACTTTCCAGCTCATCTAACCATTCGCAGATCATTTTCCGAGCAAGATTATGGAGATCGCAGTTCTCAATAGCAGCGTCGAGGTCTGCTTCGTTTCTACTGCTTTGAAACACGCGCACCCAGTCCGGGCTTTCTCGCTCCATCTCCGCTAAGAACACCATTCTAAGTTGCGTCTGCTCGTATTCGAGCAAATGTATCCGAAATAGGTTTTCCCCGCCCTCATCTGTCGTATAGCCATCCCTACCTGGCTTCTCCGCACGATGTGATCCCTGCAGAAACCGTGGAAAACGAGCTGCCTTCCACAGCGGCACTGTTGATGTGCATTCCCAGTCGGCGATGCCTTGTAGTTTCCCGTCCTCGTCCACTAGGATATTATGCATAGAGAGATCGTCGTGTAGTAATACTGTTGATATAGTAGACTTTTCTTCCCCAAATATCAATCTAATAGCCTTTGTCAGGCGCTTAACGACAGGCAGTGTCTTCTGCGCTTCCTCAATATCATCCTTGTCCTCAGACTCCCTTATTGTCATCTCGCAATCGAGCCGGATGAATTGTAATCTTGCTGAAAGCCACTCGGAGCCAAGGTCAAACGGGCCCCTGGGAATATCGTAGGTAAAATGATTGCCCCAAAAGAACGACATCGAAACGATCCTACCCAGCACAAATCTTGCAGCCTCACACTTTTGCGAATTTGACGACTCTGTCCTGTCGGTAAAATTGTCTAGTCCCGTAGCAAAATAGAGGTTTCCAATCCCAGATAGCCTCCTGGAAAACAGTTTAGCAGAGTGACGGGCTATATCTGCCGCTAGTTCTTCCTTGCGGGCCCAGGTCATGGAACCCCAGACATCCGCGAGCGGTCGACCGGCCATCTTTTCCATCAAGATCCATTCGAACCTAAGCTCATTTGCATGAGAGGAGTCGTATGCTACCACCCTGGGAACCGGGAGCGATGTGTTCTCTCTGACCCAGGCCAGAGTAGCAACCTCGCTCAGGGTCTTGAACTGAGGGTCTACTGGTAGAGTGACTCGCATTAGATAACCGCCTGAGGCTGCATCATTTCCGTATTGCACAACATGGTATAGCCTGTTAAAGGCTCCCTGGCCAAAGAAGGTAGCGTTACAGGGCAGCGCGAGTGCCTCGCTGGCTATGCGTTCAACCACTTTGATATCAAGCTCACAAGTCCAGCGAGGCTCAACTCCAAATAGAGACTCTTCCCATCTAAGGCCTGGACGCGAAGTCATACTATCTTAGGCGGTTAAGATCAGTGGTGGTCCAACCAGCTTGGAAGACAGAATGTCGGCCCTCAGAAGTTTGTTGGTTGGTTGACTCCTCCTACCTTAGATCACTAACTAGTTACTATCTCACACCAACCAACATCATATATCTCCTACTCTATGTGCTGAAGTTCAAGTACACAGCCCATAACAGTGAGGAAGATTTTTTGGCCAACAATGACTTGTATCTTTTTCGAAGTAGTGCAATATCTGTATATCTCAGAGATTTTAACGGAATCACATCCGTGATCAGAGAATGGCAAGTATGGAAAAACTTGAATCACTCGGTTTGCGGAAGACATGGATGAACAATAAGGTTGAGGCATCAAGGACTTGTTCTATAAGACCAGGGCACGGCTATACCTGCTCTAGTTATTAACCGATGACTCAGATACCCTGCGATATATCATGCAATAAAGTCTAGGAAGAGAAATACGGCGCTTAAACAGAATTCTTCGTCATGAGTTGTCTTCATTTTTCATAACGAGCTAAAAGGGATGTGCGTATGTACGGTGAGGTAATATATAACAGGGAAGTGAAGAATCGGCTGGGCGACCCCAGGCCGTACCAAGCCTTTCGTTCTCCGGATATCTCAATATAATAATAATACCCGTGGTGTTCTTGCCAGCATCTTTGTAAGGGTAATAACTTAGTGTCCGGCACGGAAAGCCTGCCAGGCCTGGGCAATTCTGGAGGCCTGTCCTCGGGTGAACTGGTTCATGCAGACGCTGGGGGGGAAATTATTAGCATGGTTCGTTGGATATTAAGAGGTAGTAAAAGCAAGACTTACTCGTAGCTGTAGTCCATGTAGTTGTGAATAGAGTCAACACCGCCGCCAGGGCAAGAGTCCTGAGAGTTAGGGCAGCCGCTGGTCTTCTTGGACTGTGGTGGAGTGTCGGCGACCATGTCGGCGTCAACGCAGGAGCCGTTCTCGCTGAAGACGTGGTAGAGACCTGGTGGGAACCATTAGTGTTGATGTCTACTTAGAAGACTAGGGAAATGCAATAACTTACCAAGGAAGTGACCGACTTCGTGGGTGGCAGTCTTGCCCTGGTTGTAGTTGGTGGTCTCACCACCAGGGACGGTGCCAGAGCGAACCATGCAGCCATCCATGGTGATGGTGGTCTGGCTTGGGTTGGCGCGTGGGAAATAGCAGATCTATTGTTATTGCTGATTAGCCTTTTGTTTGTCGAAATCACGGATAAGACAAGACTTACTCCCAAAAGACCGCTGCTGAGGTTGGGGATGAAGTAGATGTTGAGGGAAGAGTAGGTGCCCATGTGCAGAGCGCTCTTCATGCCGGCCTCGTCCCTACCGCTGGCCCAGTTGGCGTTGTTGGTTCGGGTGGCCTTGACGAGTCTGAACTGGACGCCAGATGGGCCGTAGTGCTGGTTCATGGCGTTGATCTGAGCCTGAAGCTGGGAGTCCTGTAGATGTTGTTAGCAATTATGGTTCCTATAACATCCTTCTCTGGCTAGAGCATTCTTACGGGGATGTTTCCGGTAGTGCCGCTGGTGAGGACGTGGAGGTAGGTGTCAATGGTGATTCCAGCGGTCAAGTCGGAGGTGGCCTCGGGACCAAGGGCGGCGAATGCCTCAGAGAACTCCTTCTCATATCCACGTGGTGGGACAGCACCACAGGTTCGCTCAGCAGAGACGATGGAGCCGGCAGCCGCAAGGCCGGAAAGGAAGAGGGACAAACGCATGGTGAAGATAGTTGAGAGTATAGAGAGATATCTCGAATGACTGTCCTTTGATGAAATCCAGGAGTGAGGAAGTTCAGACTCGGACACATCCATTCATTTTATATTCCTCCAGCCGGTCCGCCCCCGCCGCGGAAATTGATATTAGATGAAGGTAGCATTGAGAAAATGCGGGCTCACTGGGCTGCTATCTCGCATGAAGCCTTGGCCCCCGGCTGCGAACCGTCACCGGGGAGGGTATATTCTGCACCATGCCATCTGGGGCAAGCTGAATCCGAACATAGCCGTGGTCGAAAGGTTCTAAAAAAGAAATGTAGATGTACGGGCTAGTAAAGAGCACACTCGACAAGCCTTCTATTGAATGTACCGGATATTAACAGCCGGGCGGAGGCAGAGAGGAGACTCTGATGGATTATGGCTGCGGGAGGCCCTGTTGTTTTGACCGCCAGCTGGCTCGGCTACCAAGGGCTAGTGGAGCTTGATGCCATGCCATCACGCAGTCAAGAAGGGCCACGGGCGATACGACCGCGGTTGAAGTGGTTGGGGAGCACGAGATATCGAGTGTTCAGTGTTCAGTGCTCAAGTCGAGCATCAAGAGACAGGAGACACATTCTTATATAGATATAGGTGCTCCAGATCGTCACCCGTTGATCAACACAAACAAACGCCATATATTTCTCCCTCAAAGTCGATCAGAGTCGATCATGCTCAGGACGAAACCGCGGGAAAAAGGGCTAGAAAAAAAATAGCCTGACATGAGTTCATGGCGTTCCCCCCCGGCCGTTTCATGTCGAAGAAGTCTGGGGTACATGGCTGCAACCCCCTGAAAACACTATTTAGACGGGAGTTCGTTGTAATGCCAGCCACATAGCAGCCAGTTGTATGTCGTATCATGCACTCTATATTCACACATTCATGTGCTAGCCGCAGGCTATTTGCGGGGTGGCATCAGAATGGTTGTTGTTGAGAGTTGAGATATCCGTGAAGGAGTTTGATATTGACTTGGGACGGCTACAGGGACTCGATATAATGAGAATAATATAACTCGACAGGTCCCATAGATCGAATATTCCACTTCATCAACTTGTTCAGGCTGTTTGAAAGTGTTTGGAAGCTCTCGCAGCCAAGCCGGCTGGCTGACAAGCCATGCTCAAGGCTTTATTTCGATGCCCCTGAAACTGATGCAATACTGAACACCAGTTAATACTCTCTATGTCAAAGCAGAGACGTCTTCCGTCATTTTAATGTCGAACCCGTCATATTCCCCGGTTTAATCTCCTAGGGAAATCTCCTGAGCCAGGGACGCCGGAAACAAGTTATGCTCCGTCCAAATATTCAGACTTTGAACAAAACTTTTCCTCGATATTTCTTCCACCACAATATTTCTTCCACTACAATATTTCTTCCACCGCGACCTTCGTTTAAAGGACAGCAAAGAGACCTCACAGATGGAGAAAAATCGTACGAGACGGAAGAATCCTTCGCGGCAGACTTCCTTGACTATTGGGCCTCGGCGCGCCCGGGTTCTGTTGGAATCCTTCGTGGTACGCGTGGAGCTATATTGCTGCGGATAATACATGAAAAAAGCTCTTTTCATCACCAAAATTCTTCCTCTCATCGATAATTAATTTGCTAGTTGATTGATTCATATATTAATTTCATTCCTATTATTATCGATCATCGATAATCAACCTCTCTGCTGCCATGGGTGCGAACCACCACAAGCCCAAGTCCAGGGCCGATCAGGCCGCCGCAACCAAGTTCACTGACGGCGCCTCTGATGAATTCGAATTTGGCGGCTCGCTCGGTGCTTCTGCGCTGATGGTGGGATTCCCGCTGCTGATGTGGTATATGTGGATAGGCGCAACATACCACGACGGCGGATTCCCTTTGCCTGAGGCCGGTCAGAGCTGGCTTGATTTCGGCCGTCATCTCGTCCACCTGGTGTACGAGGGAGCCTATCCGACCGCCAAAGCATGGGCTGTCTATTGGACCTTTTTCATTGTAGAGGCTGTCATGTACTGCTACATGCCTGGCGTGTCTAGTCACGGACGGCCCCTGAGGCACGAAGGCGGCCGCAGGCTTCCCTACTACTGCTCCGCATACTCTTCGTTTTATGCGACGCTCGCGGCTGCTGCGGTCTTGCATGTCACCGGCCTGTTCCCCTTGTACACGCTGATCGACGAGTTTGGATCGATCATGACCGTCGCAATCCTGTCCGGTTTCCTGAACAGCTTCATCGTCTATATCCAGGCTATCGTGCGAGGACGGACCCATCGTCTCTCGGGATACCCCATCTATGATTTCTTCATGGGTGCTGAATTGAACCCTCGGATCGGAATCTTGGACTTTAAGATGTTCTACGAAGTGAGGATTCCGTGGTTCATCTTGTTCCTTATCACCTGCTCCGTGGCTGCTCGACAGTTCGAAACATACGGCTATGTCGCGCCTGAGGTTGTGTTTCTGGCCGTGGCGCACTACCTGTACACCAATGCCTGTGCCAAAGCTGAGCAGATGATCATTACTAGCTGGTGAGTCGGTGGCTACAGCGGTATTAGAATATTATATCTAACATACTATAGGGATATGTACTTTGAAAAGCTGGGTTTCATGCTCACATTCTGGAATTTGGCCGGTGTGCCCTTTACCTACTGCCATTGTGCTCTGTACTTAGCCAATCATCATCCGTCCGAGTACCGGTGGAACCCCGTTGCCTTGTCGCTGCTCGCCGTCGTATACCTTTTCATGTACTGGATGTGGGACAGCGCCAACGGCCAGAAGAACGCATTCCGCCACGAGGCAAGGGGCCAGCTCATCAAACGCAACACTTTCCCCCAAGTACCATGGCAGTCCATCAAGAACCCCAAGACCATAAAGACCGATGCAGGTGACCACCTACTGATCGACGGCTGGTTTGGAATCATCCGAAAACCAAACTATGTCCCAGACATGTTCTTCTCCATGACCTGGGGCCTGCTCACTGGCTTCAAGTAAGTTTATTGCATAGGTGACTGGGAGAGGGATCATAACCACTGACGGTCTATCACTAGGAGCCCTTTCCCATGGTTTTACTTTGTCTTCTTCATGGTTATGATAATCCACCGCACACGGAGAGATATCGACAGGTGCCGACGGAAGTACGGCGAGGCTTGGAAGCAATATGAGAAGGCTGTTCCATACATCTTCATCCCGGTAAGTCCATTTCCACCGCAGGGAAACACATATGCTAACGGATACACAGTATGTTATCTAGTGGGTTAGTCTTTCAGAAGGATTATCATATCATCCTCTGTGGAATACTGGCATAGTAATTCTACATGTAAACAAAATTCAATGTTGGCAAAGGCATCATGTAAGATTCTAGCGCAAGACAGAAAAGCACCTGATTTTCCTTATCCTGGCCCTGAAGTTTTCTGTAATGGTATCTCGGGTACATATACAAAAGATGTACGCCTAGTGCAGCCAAAACAATATACCGACATTCGTACTGTCTTTTAGTGCAACCGGCTTCAATCCCCCGGGCAACAGATACTGGGCAAACCTATGCGAGAGTAGGTATCATAACGAATATATCGGCTTTGGTATGTATTTCGGATAATATCTAATCTTATAGCTATTATTTTCGGTAAGAGGAGTGTCCTACTTCACATGGAGCCGTATTAGCTTACTCTGTACATCCATCAAAGTGTTTGTTGTCCTGATATCAAAAGAAGGACCTAGGGTACCTATTCCTGTCTTATCCAACTGTCTTGGGAAGAATTATATATCCACGAACAAATCGTCATGGAGTATCTCAAGGTGAATCCTTACTTCGATAGCAGTAAATTGATTTGAATAGCTGATGAGTCAACAGAGGCTTTCTCGATATCACCTATGTCCAATCTGTGACTGGTGCATAAGAGACTGGAGTTCTCGTACTCCGGCAGCACAGCATATCATGCCAGGACGTGCTCCCATCGTTCGATCGTAATCTTAGGGAGGCTGCCGTGTCCATCAGCATAGGCCTCTTCTGTGTATGTATATCTGCTGCTTCATGAGAGCCTCTTCCTCCACCAACCGGTTAGCGAGATGAGATTGTCGTGCCAACAGCCCTTGGGACCTGGGTCATATAACTAATAACTTGTACTCCGTAAAAGTACTGTGTTATATCGAATGCCTCGGCCGACAATTCTAAAACAACGCCCCTCAACGGTGATATACATGTGTTCGCCCTTGTTTCACTCACTGTCATAGCCAGTACGGCGGTCGACATGCCAGAGACGTTGGGTGGAGAAGAGCGTTATAAAGATATCCGGCAGCATCGACAACCAAACAGAAGATGGAGAAGTTGAAGAAAGCCGCTGTAGACATGGGCTTACCTGCAGAGGAGGGTTGTGATATGTATATTTATATCATTGTTGGGATTCCAATTCTGCAACGGCGTGGAACACTTG
>NW_003299166.1:2691281-2707540 GCF_000151145.1 Microsporum canis CBS 113480
CAGCGTTGAAGTTGAAGTCACAGATAGATTGAAGTAGCATTCTTGGCTAACGATTTCATTCTGTATTAAAATTATAAAAATGGGGGGAAATGCTAGGTCTGGTTCTATTATCTATGTACAAATTTCACTGTCTATACGGTGATAGGAGCATAAAAGCTGAATGTGCCATTGGGATCATACTTCTGCTTCAGGCTGCGGAGCTTGTCCTGACGCCACTGCTCGGAGCCGTACCACTGCTGCGTCGTCTCGGTGCCGAAGGCGTAGTTGACGTACGTATGCACTTCAGAGCGGCCGCTTCCGGTGTGGAGGATCTCACGAAGCTGCTGGCCAAGGGCGGCGGCCTTTTGGTCGAGAGCGGCGTCGGCGGGCTCGTAGCTGATGAGAGGAGCGGCGAGGCAGTTGTCTCCTCTAAAGGCGAAGGCTGAGGACATTGGGTCGATGGCCTTGACGCCCTGGGTAGAGTAGCCCTCGAACATGAAGATGGAGTTGTGGAAGGGGCTGGCGAGGTTTGCCTGGGCGGCGAAGAGGTCGTAGGCTTGTTTCATGGCAGAAGGGTTGTAGGCCTCCAGGTAGATGGGGAAACGAGGGTTGGAGAGGCCGACCTTCTGGCAAGGCGGGGAGTCAGTAGCGATGCCGGTCCATCCGGCTAGGTCCTTGTAAGTTCCGGCCTTGGGCTCGGTGGTGAGGGGGCCGATGTCATGGAACGGTTTGGTAACGGTCGGATCGACAGCCTTGACTCCTTCTTGGATGAGGTAGAAGATGATGACGGGCTGGAGGATGTTAGCGATGGAACTACGAAGGGGATTGATAGCGATAAATGATTAAAAAAAGTGGCTGCACTGACCTTGTTGGCATCGGCACCGGGGTTGTTGAGCCAGTAGGACCAGTTGATGATGTTGACGGGCTGGCTCATGAGGAGGTTGTTGGCAGCCTGGTAGACAGCCTCGACCTTGTCACCGGAATAAGTCAGGGTCTCGATGGCCCAGTCGGTGTACTCGATGTCGAAGATCTTGATAGTGACAGAAGTGACGATGCCAAAGTTGTGGCCGGCACCTTTCATGGCCCACCAGAGATCAGAGTCCGGTTTGATGGTCTTGAGGCTGCCATTAGCAAAGACGATGTCCATCGACAGGAACTGATCGGCGATGAGCCCGTGGTGACCCTGAAGCCAGCCGTGGCCACCTCCAAGAGCAGGTCCAAGATAGCTGACACACTCGCAGGTCCCGGTCACTATCAACATCAGTCATTATGAGCTCAATAGTAGCTTTAAAGTTCAAGAAAATGTACTGACCAGCCTGTTTCTTAGCATCCCAGAGGGTATCGGTGACGAGTTTGGAGTTTGTTCCACCTCCAATCTTGACTGATTTACCATCCTGGGCGATTTCGACGCTGCTGAGCTGTTTCATAAAGATCTCGATACCACCATTCATCTTGCCCAACGTGGTGAGGGCGCCATGGGCACCGTTGTAAGCAAGGAATGGGACTTGTTTCTTGTTTGCGAATTTGACCTGGCATTTAATTAGTCGATATAAATATAGAAGACAATAAAAGAAGAACTTACCGTTTCAACAACGTCATTGGCATTATCCGGGACAACGACGACTTTCACCTGGGGAGCATCAAGGGCCGACCAACGATTCGTAGCGGTATCATAGTCACTTGAGCCGGGCATATAGACCTTTGCACCCCCCGACAGCTTGGGGACAAGCTGAGTCTGGACGTCGTTAACCCAGCCACTGCCCGCATCCCTGGGACAGATGTCAACAGCACAATCAGCACTACTCTGGATGCTTCTGGCGGCTGAGCTCGTCGCCCACGCGGCGAGCGCCATGATGATCCCCTTTGCAAGCCCTTGCATATTCACAAGAAGGACCGGATTAAAGGGTAGGGGTTGGATTGGGGAATTGGTGCAATATTATGCAGGAAATGAGACGTTAAAAGAAAAAAAGAACCGCCCCGAGAGATAGCAAGCCGCCATCGCCAATACTTAAGATCAGCGAAAAAAGGGACTGGAAAATAAGCAAAGAGCGATGTCCGTAGACTATAGGCCATCTCCAACGCCGTACTCCGAAGCTAGCGACATCAAGGGCATCGCGGCATGGCAGCCCGGCAAAGGGGGAATAGCGTATTTTAATATCGACCAGGGTCTCCCGAGCATGCAGCATCCCGGATCCCGGTTCCCCTGGATTGGCCGTAATTGGCAAATAATAAACTGGAGATTCCCAGATGGAGACGCCAGAACCGGGATGGAAATTGTCAGATGCAGCCAAGTATGTATAAATGGGCCCGGAGTATCAGAACTGTATTATATTGGCCACACAGAGAGCCGGTTTTTTTCTTTTCTTTTTTTATTTATATTCTTTTTCGCCATGGGTTCCGTCATGGTTTTGCCTCAAAGGGCCGGCCAGGCGTTGTCCTGAGGCCGTACACTGTAGTAGTTCGCAAAATGGGCGAGAGAAGTTTGAGCAGCAGCAGCAGCAGAGAGGCTCGTATCTCGGTTTCTCCTCAGATGCAACCATGGCTTGGGCGATCAGACGGCAGGGGATCCCGGAACCAGAGCTGTTCATCTCTTGTCTCTTTTCCTCATAACTCGGGTCTTTTTTCTTTCTGGCATGGTTGTTGATTGTTGCATTGCATCTGTATACACCCTTGATATTCGACCATGCATAGACACTGAGTGTGACCTTTTTTTGATATACACCACCCTTTTCTTCCGTTCAGTTCTCGTTTATTGGAATATCGACCATGCTGCCAACGGACCCGGCAGCGGTGGCAGCGGCACAGGAGGCTGGTCGCCAGGCCACGATCGAGATATGGACGCTCTTCTCCATCGGCTTCACGGCGACGATGCTGAGGATATACGCGCGAATACACGCCGTAGGAGTGAAGAACCTGCGGCCAGACGACTATCTAGTGCTGGTAGCCCTGGTCAGTAACCAACAGGACAGGTCGAGGATCTCGTTTGGGGGTCCCCCCCCCCCCCCCCCCCGGTCTATAGGATGTTGCTGATATCTCTTACTTGCTGCAGGTGTTGTACGCTGCACAGTCGACGTTGGGCTACCACGTAGGCAGCCAGGCTCATGGACTGGCAAACAACTTCATGTCGAACGAAGAGCGGGCAAAGCTGTCGGTGGATGATCCGGAGTATCACTTCAGGTGTGTATTTACATGGATCTAATCGTAGGAAGCATAAGCTGACCAGGTTTTTGTAGGGTGATCGGGTCGAAGATACAGCTGGCGGGCTGGACGACCTATACAGGCCTGATATCGATGCTCAAGTTCTCGATGCTGGCATTCTACATCAGACTGACAGTGCGACTGCGACCCTACCTCTACCCGAATGGTATGATGCTAACAGTCGTTAATAGGAGGGCGTCGGCGGCTCGTATCGCCTGCAGATTTACATCGGCTTTGGCCTGGTCGGGGGGACTTGTCTGGCGTCGCTGCTCACCATCTTCACGGCCTGTCGACCTACGTCCAAGTACTGGCAGATCTATCCGGACCCAGGCAGTCAGTTCTTGCTACTCTCTTACTCGTTCTATATATCTATATTTACCTGTCTAATGGGCAATTCTAGACTCCTGCCAGCCTGCGGTATCCCTGCCGATAGTCTGGGTTTCGTTCGCAGCCAACATCATCACCGACATCTACCTGATACTGATCCCTCTGCCCATGCTCTGGAGGTCGACGCTGAGGACGATCAAGAAGGTAGCTGCCAGCGTCGTGCTCGGCGCCGGAATCTTCGTCCTCGTCTGCGCCTGTCTCAAGAGTATCTTCGTCCTCGTGGTATGTTCTGCCTGTTGCCTAGAGATGCGTGTGTGTGTATGTGCTGACGACGGTAGAACCCTGTCCATGGCGCACAGCTTGCAGGCGCATGGGGAGTCCGTGAAGCGTTCGTCGCGGTGATGGTGACCAACCTGCCGATGATCTTCCCTCTGATCCGAGCGATGCTCACCCCGTACTTCTCCAAGCTCTTCTCGACGCAGAAGAAGTCGAGCTACAAGTCGCCGGGCTTCCAGACCATCGGCGGCACTCCTCGAGGCGGCAACTCGTCCTACAACCGCAACAACGGCCGCCGCCAGCCCCAGAGCGACCTCACCACCAGCTTCACGCTCAACAGCAGCAACGAGCGCATCGTCGACAACAACGTCAAGCTGCAGGACCTCAAGACCTTCGCTTCGCTCGACCAGGAGCCTAACGAACCCCCGCCCGCGCGAGGCATCATGATCTCAAACTCAGTCGAGGTCATGCACGAGGATAGGGGTAATTCGCACGACGACGATCAACAGCAACGTGTGGAACATGTCCGTGAAGCCTGGTAGCTAGCTCAACACGGGCATCTTAGATGAGGCATGACGTTCAAGACCTTGATCATACATACAGGGAGGGGAAAGAAAGACATATTATCCCTTTTTTCCCTTAATAACAAAACCCCCGGTGTTGTTTTCTGCAGGGAGGGAGAAGATCCATCTGTCCGCCAACGACTGAGACGTCTTCGATACTCGTTCGACCTTGACCTTTGACCGCTGCGCTTTCGACCTACCAGACCTGGGGACAGACACCCTCACAGGCTGCTACGTAATTCCTTTTTCACCTACCGTTTTGGTCCTTAGAGTGGTTAAATGATACCCCTTCCATATTTTATTGCTTTTTCTTCTTATTTCCCCTCCCTGGTTCTGTTGTTCAAACCGTTGCATATATTTTCCCCCACTATATACGGAGTACGAGCGGAGGGTCTTTTGAGCATTTCTTTTTCTTGTCGATACCATTTCTTCCATCTTGCATATTGTATACAAATCCTGACGCTTCATGTGTATTAAAACGAGTGTATAAACAGAACTAATATCAATCAACCATACAAAAACGATACTTCCATCCTCTTCTATGCTTAAGATTAACATTCACAAGCTTTTTGATAGCCGAGGAAGCAAAAGGCTCGCTCTAGCCCGCGATGGGAAGTAAACCCGGTCAAGTCGGCCTGTCTTGTACTAATGACGATGATCTTCGCATCAGACGGTAAACCATATATATCGTATTATTTAGTGCAACGTGGTAGAGCCATATATCTTGCCATACTCCGTGCTGTAAGAGGCTGGTGGCCAAAGAGCAGGTAGACCAGCGGATCCTCAACATGCAAATGGCCTCGATCGCCTTAAGTCTTCTAGAAAGTATTCACCACCGTTGAGAGAAGTTGTCTGCCAACACATGACATACAATGCATCTGTAACCCCATGGAGTAAATGGACGCAAGTGTCCAGTTTAGCGTGTGCCATACCTTGCTGGGATCTCTACTTACAACATAGTTACATACATAGTAGTACATATGTATATTCATCACCCCGGTCGAGCCAAGCAACCATGCACTTGTACATTGGTGATGGGCTTTCTCTGATGAACTCCTGCAGAACGAAAACGGCGCACACACCTCTTTGCTAGGTCGCAAAGCGTAAAAGCACCGTAGAAGATGAAACGCGTTTAGCCCAGATGTCCCGCTCAGCAGAAATGGAGGAGCCTCAACATATGCCCCGTAAATCTCGATCCTGAAGAGTCAATCCGACGGAGCCAGATTGGGAGAACGCCTCCCCCTTGGTGCGCTTGTTTTCTTTTTTATCAACCAAGGCAGAAGAACAAGCCATGTTCTCGGCAGTGGGAAGCCCTGTTCCGGACGAGCCGAAGTAGCCAAGTCCAAGACGCCAGCTTGCCACAAGGAATGGCCCTAGAGAGCCATCTAATATAGGCGAGCTGAGGCGGGCAACAAAATGGCGGTGGACACTGCAGCTTGCACTCAACCATGGCTGACTAGTTATCGCGAACATGACCATGGGCTCTCCCTATCGGGCGATAATCGAGATAGGCATACAACAGTCTGCTCCATACCGGTGCATGGATTCGACCTCGTGGAGAGATGTGAATCCACATACTATGTAGATATACAACTCTCTATCTCCTCCTATGGTTGAGGCTGGCTTGCTGTATCCGATTCCCGGGGTCAGCAAGCTCCACAGCCGCCGTGGACTTGATATCAAGATTCAGAAGAAAACCAGATCTTCCGGCTGGACAGTCCTAGCGCTGGTGAGCACGGTGAACGGGATTTGCAATTCTCTCATACCTCCCACATGGCTAGTTGTATACCCGGTATTGCTTCTCGCCGCCAGACTTGCTCCGAGAAACATGACCATATCCTCTGGCAAAGTTGCCACCTCGAAGAAGCGAGACTGCGGGACCCTTGCTGGTCATTTCTGTACTATGCAGGCTATCATCATGGCGCTGCAGCAACGTGTCTGGGAATATTTCTTTTGGACAGTCGATATTTGGGTCCCTTGATGAACGGTTGCTCCGCTCAGATAACTAGTTAACTAACTAGTCCACCTGTCAACCTGTCTGTTGAAACGTCAGGCGAACTCCGGCTGATAAACATTCCCCCATCTACAGATCCGGCTCTAGTCTGGTTGCTGGCTTCGAGAAGTCTGAGATCGGACGACCCGACATCACGATGGCGAGCATGAAGATGGATAATGGTGTCTTAGTTCATTTCTCGCGGATTTGCCCCTGGGCTCAGCGCTGTTAGTCCGATCCTTACAACATATGGACGCCCACACGTCTCGCTGACCGAGAAACTAGACTATAGCCTGGTCTGATCGGAGAACATCACTGTTTGTATGGAGTATATCGGTTTGATGTACGGAGTACTACGGCTCCGTCGCCCGGCCCAGAAGTTACTCTATCACCAGATAATTCTCACCATATACAGCTGAGAGATACCAGGACACAAGGTACATCTCTCCTTATCAAGATTCAAAATCGACGAGGATGACCCGCTCATTCTCAGCGTTTAAGAAGATATTTGCTATGATGAGTACACTATGCTGCTTACAGAGCGTAGTTCTCTGCTTTTTCGTCCCAGATATCGTCGAAGGAATCTCTCTGCCTAGCTCCAGGCAACTTACCCCTAATACAGAGGCTACGGACATGCGTGCCTCAAGCCTGAGCCGTTTTCCAGAGTGCTATTCAATACAGAGTACTCCGTACATACATGGCAGTAACATGTTCTCTACAAGCGGTTTCTCATAGCGCGCTTATATAATCAGAGAGTAACAGTCATGTGATGGGTTAATCACGTGAAAACGTTTCTGCTTATTAATGTTTTGACCACCCAAATACAAGCACGGAGTTGAACAAGCAATTTAATAACATAGAGCCCTGAGATGTAAAAGAAATCCAGATATCAAGGGAATAAAGAGATATCAGGCTTGGTTGGCTTGCTCAGGGCTGTGCTATGAAGACTACGAGAAATGGGGGGGCCAGTTGCAACTGATTCCATGTTGAATATAACAAGGGCTCGATGCATGCAGTAATCTTAAGTGCTCCTGGGCGGTCCTCTTATAACTATTTGCTCCACTACTAGTGTGTGAGCTTTACCCTTTTGTCTCTACCCTTTTGTTCACTGCTTGCTTCCGCTGCCTCCTCATGAGCTTTCTCGCAGGCCTTCCTGACTTCGGGTATCGAGTAGCAGCCTTTTGACCCCCGGTGTGGCATACGAGAGTGGTGTGCGGCCAACGGAATCCTTGGATTTGACATTAACCTTGCCGGTGTCGAGCAGAAGCTCTGCTACCACTTCATGCCCATTCCACACAGCATATGATAGCGGTGTCCTGCCATGGCGGTCCCTAGGCTCGACATAAACCTCGCCAGTGTTGAGCAGTGCCCGTGCTATTGCTTCCGCCCCGTCGTTTGCAGCATGTGAGAGCGGTGTTCTGCCATAGCGATCTCTAGCGTTGACGTTCACTCTCCCAGTGTTGAGCAACAGCTTTAATACCGTTTCATGTTTATATCGTGCAGCACATAATAGCGGTGTATCACCAATGCAGTCCTTGACGTCGAGATCCGCCTCGTTGGTATCTAGTAGCAGTCTTACTATCGCTTCATTCCCATGTTTTGTGGCACATAATAGCGGCGTATCACCAATGTAGTTCCTGACGTTGACATCCGCCTCCTTGGTATCAAGCAACAGCTTTACTATCGCTTCATTCCCATATCCATATAGTGTGGCACATGATAGCGGCGTATCACGAGTGTAGGACTTCAAACCGACATCCACCCTGTTGGTATCTAGCAGCAGCTTTACTATTGCTTCATGTCCATATTGAGCAGCGTACATTAGCGGTGTCCGGCCACGATCATCCACACAGTCGACCTCAAGCTTGTCAGTATCGAGCAGTGCCTTCACTATCGCTTGCGCCCCATGTTTTGCGGCCGGGTGTAATGGTGTTTGGTGAGCAGCGTCCATCACCTCGACATCAGCACCCTCATCGATGCTGAATTTCGCAGTAGACTTCATCCCATTTTTGGCAGCCCATAGTAGCGCTGAATTTTTTGAATTCCGTACATTAAACTTATAGAGATATGAGTTGACTCGGTAGTGAAACAAGCTGTTGGTTCGTGATAAACAGCTAATGTCCTTCTCAGTTATAAGCTCGCAAATTCCAAAATGTAGCTCTGGCGGCAGTGCTTGTAGTGACATCGTAGTTATAAAAGATCTAAAGGCATTTTGTGACAACTAGGTTTCGATGTTGTTAGTCCATGGCTTGAAGGTGAGCTCTTTATATAGCCCGGATGTGCCAGGCAACAATCCAGGCAATCAACCGCGAGATACCTATAAGATCCCTCCTTTTTGACCGGGATTATCAGGCTCCAACGCTGGATCTGACAATTGCGGCGGCCAGCGGCCCATTTTTGGTGCCAGAAAGGAGGTTTTGGACCTATAACTAGCTATTTCTCTCTCGACCCAGCTGAATCAGTGTTCGCTGACTTCAGAGATGCTAGACACTAAAAATATATAGGTTGAGTCCGCATGTTTCTATCAAATTAATAGACTTTGAACCTGAAAACTACTCCGTAGAAAAATGATTCAACTAAACACTCGTAAGTTTCATGCCATACCACTCGTTACGCTGCGTAATTCTCGTTTAAACAACTCCATGCCATGTTTCTTGTTGGCTACGGCTGGAAGCAAAAGAAGACCGCTCCGTTTCCTCTTCTTTGAAGGGGACTTCATAGAAATCTCCTTGTCAAGGATCTTTGCCCGTTCAAAATCTATGAGTATCACTCGTTTATTCTCAGTGTTCCAGAACATGTTGCCCTGATGGGCATCGCGATGCAAGACTCCTTGTCCATGTATTGCTCGCAGGGACTCCGATACTGAAGGTATGAAATTTTTCAGGTTGCTAGACCCGGCATGGAGCGTGACAAGCCTCCCCGCGTGGCCAAGGAGTAGCAGGTGGACAACTTCACAGATCCCATCATACCAGAGTGGGCTAGGGGATATGTCAACACTCCCCAGGCAAACGGGTACATAGATCCCCTGGATTGTACTGAGGTGTTGATATATACGCTCTTCGTGTAATGCACGGCTAACCATCTCAACAGGCATTGCCTTCGCCACAAGAGTGTACCCATATGGGAAAGTTGTAAGCCAGAATAACGCTCCAGAAGTTCCATGGCGGTGCATAGACTCGCAGCCCCAGGGACCTGTTTTCCCTATGATTTGCTCTCGGACGAGCTTGCGGAATACATGTTCATCAATAGCATGTTGGCCTTTACCGTGACTGGCGACGTTCGGACAGTCTGGGTCAAGAGGGCCACGGTTGCGCAGGCCGAGAAGACATTTCTGGGTGCACCATGGCGCGATCGGCCCGTAGTTATATAAATATTTTGCCCTTTCGGTTGGCGCAGGGGGCGGAGAGGATGGTGGTGGTGGTGGAGGAACAACAACCATGAGGTTTGAAGATCGGCGAGGAAGGCCTTCCGTTGGACTGCTGGGATAAAATCTACCGCCTCCGCCGCCCCCATTGCTATCATCGCTATCAGGATCTGAATTTGTCGGTCTTTCTTCAGGGTCGCGGCAAGAGGCCGAGAATAAAGCTTTCGACCTTGTTCTGACTGGCGAGGCACGGATATATTCATCCCTACTCCTCCGGCTCTGTTTATAGTCAGATAGCTTTTTGCCGCTGCTCTTCTCAACCTCTGATATATCTGATGCAAAGAGGATGTCGTCATGTTCAATCTCCCATGTCTTTAGCTGATCTTCTGCATATTTTCTCCAGTCTTGGCCACGAGGCCGTGTTTTCAAGGCCCGGAGGGTAAAGGCGAGAACCTGTCCAACTGCCGTAAGATGCAGGCAGTCATCTAAGCTGCCATTTAAGAGAGTTGCCTCTTCAACATCTTTATTTGGGATAGAGAGATAGTAATAGACGGTGGTAGGGTCATCAGAGGGTACACGAAGGAAAATAAATGTTTCACCTGTGCAGATATACCCAAACTCAAGCTCTCCCTGAATCATATAGGAGAATGCTTGTGAGATAACTGCAGCTACTCTCCGGCGAGCAAGCTTCTCTGGGCCATCATCCTCATTATATAGAACCACGTCATCTACTTCCATGTCCTTAAGTCCAGCGTCCACGGTATCAAGTGTGAGCTTATGTGGTGCTTTATATTCAATAATAAATGCGGGGATATTCCCTTCGCGGCCCGCATTATAGACACAGAACTGATCAGCACGGGGCCGAGATGACCTTGATCGCACAGCAGGCATGGCAGGCAGAGTGTCTCCCTGTACATCGATTTGCTTCCGCCGCTTCTGCACTGGAGATTGCTGTGGAGTACTTGGCTCTGGCCCATCACTCTGTCCTTCAGCGCCTATTGTATTGCCGTGATTCTCAAATATCACTTCCCCTAAAATATTGAACGTGTCGCGAAGGTCGTGGTTCAAGTAGAGGCTTCGAATGATAAGCGAGACGCGGTCCTCGACAGTATAGCGCTCATAGATACAGAGATCTAGCTCTGAGCCCATTAACCTCCTTTTTATATCCTTACCTAATTCTTCTAGCGTATTCAAAGACATAAAATGGGGCTCTGAGGTGAAATTAACATTCAAGAGGTCTTCCCACACTGCACATTGCTCTTGAGGGAACGTCTCCCATTCTAGGATATGGTTGGGTCGAAGCTTAGAAGATGCGTTCTCGGCCTGTCCTTGAGTTCCACTCGTGTAGTTGATACGCGAAGAGAAACCCACAGATAGGTGGGTATGGCAGGCATTCAAAAATTCAGGGAGGGTGGTCTGCTGTATTCGCCTTTCCGCTATCTTCCTACCCTGTTCAGCCTCCTCTTTATCCTGCTGAGCCTGTTCTCTATCCCGCTCAGCCCTCTCTCTATCCTGTTCAGCCTTCTCTCTATCCTGCTGAGCCTGTTCCCTATCCCGCTCAGCCCTCTCTCTATCCTGCTCAGCCTGCTGTCGAAGGCGCTTCTCGTTCTCTAGCTCCTGGCGAATTGCCTCCAGTTCAGAGGCTGACATGACTGAAGTTTTGGATTATTACTCGGGGTGTCAGTCGATAGATCTTCATCACATTAGCCATAGGATAACCAGAGTGTTCATGATTCCTGGCTCAGACGTTAGAGGAGATAATTAATATGTACATGAAGTCGTTCCTTACCTCAATCGTTCGAGCTCCTGGCAGGCAACAACATCAGCCGGACTATATATAATCCGTTTGAGGCTCTTTCAGCCACCAATTTGGAAAGCTAACATAGATGAATCTGCCATGGACAGATACAGGGAGTGTGGTCCTTGGATGACTATAGTATGTCATTGATGCAGTTTTAATTTTATCTATTTATCTCATCGCGCGCACATTAACATCCCACAGTTTGGATGGACTGCTCCGGATACGGATCAACTAATGTTCGGATTGTAATATATTATGTAATTAATTTTTTATCACGTGAAACCTTACATAAGTAGGTACCCGCATCTGTAAATAATTCCGAAGCAAGAACTTCATCCCTTCGAAAATATATTAAGAAAAACACTCCAGATAGAATATCAGAGCAATGGGTTGCGGGGAGAATTTCGAGCGCACTTCCACCTGGCTGGCACTTTGAAACCGCCACCGCCGCCCGAACTTCTGTGATAGAGTCCTCTTAACCGATATGCGCCATCGATCGTTACTAAACATGGCTACACGGCGTCAAGTTGGAGCATGTCTGAAAATATGCAAGCGAGTTACAATACACATTACTCTGCGACTCCATACGTACTTAGTCACCAACATACGACTTCGCATTAAGCAGCAAAGAGAAATGATACGGATCATACCCGGACTTGATAATCTTAACGAATGTTGGTCCCGCGTGTATCGGGCCCAATGACTTCACTGACCTCATTCCAAAGCCCGTACTCCGAACTCCCTTAACCACTTAAGATGATGATGAACAGCGCAGGGGGTTTTGTAAGCGGACTTCAGGCTGGCCTTGCACAGCCAGAGGGCCCGAACACGCTAGGCTCTGGGTTTCGCTGCTTCTCGTAAGTTAGGTCTATACCAGCGTTCCCGGCTCTGCTGTTTCAACCCCGCCAGCTAAAGCTCCGATATTTGGTCATATACCCTATCAACAACTTGTTTTGTTTGTACAAGAGTTAGAGCCCCATCTCTTGATCTCGGGACAAGGGATTCTCAAGTTGGTCGATGCATAAGTTATCATTCATCAGCTGCTAGACGCATGCTTAGAGATGATATCCCTTTAATCTCACAGTGGGACTAACATGGCTTAGAATGAAGACCTGTATCCAGGTCTTCCGCCGTACTCTGTGATGGTAAAGTTACGGACACACGCCCCGTTGGAAGGCCTTACCTACTTAAAGGCTATAACATTCCGCCTACGGCGACAATCATGGCCAGAAGCAAGCAGAGAGCTGATACTCTCTAGTTTGACGGACTCATTTGATTTCTAGCCTGATTTTACTGGCTACCACGCTCTTTACACTTTACCAGAAATTACCGGATATTACGCTCTTTACAATTCCCTAGCCACTACCCTCTTTATTGCCTAGTAGAATTTACTGGATATCACGTTCTTTACTATTCATTATGAAACTTGCTTTTTTCATTTGGCTTTTCAGCATCATCCTACCCGCCGTCCATGGGCAGCGCGGCGTACTGATGCATGAACCTGATTCCCAGACGATAGCAGCCTTTGCAAAGAAAGGCTGGTGTTATGCCTATGTTAGCACCCAGAACCTTAACAAAACTTTGGCACCGTGCAAAACTTATTGCCAAACCCATAATATGGGAAAGTTAGACGACATATCGGTAGGAGACTTCGTACATCATTGCCCTTATTGATTCTAGGATAAAGTTAGACTTACTCGTGCTGTAGTGTGTCCTCTTTGGTGCTACATCGAAAGAGCTGGCGGCCCAAGGCCTCTCCTACACTGACGACGATGGTAACGAATTTGTAACCGGTGAATGTGACTGCGATCTTGAGTGGCTTGGGAAAATTATTTTTACCGTGCTTGAGGGGCTTGAGCGCTTGGATGAGATTGTATGTGGTGTCTTTGTATCCGCATTTGAGCTTATCCTTGATGTTGGGCTTTCTGCCCTGCCCGGCGGCCAGATCAAGCAACTGGGAACCTTAGTTAGGGGCGCCAAAACGTTAGTTGAGAATGGATTGGATGCATCGGCATTCTTTGGCGGCTGGGTTACCCCTATTTGCGGTAAAGACTGGGACAGGGAAGCACAACACAACGTCTTTAATGGTTTTGCTGAAGCGCCGGACGAGTATGGGACTAGTATAGGCTGCAAGAGAGCAGAGGGCTGTATCGAGTCCAGGAGTTTTCCCGAAGATCGCGGCGGAAAAGGAAAAAGAGGAAAGGGAGGCAAACCTGGAAAGGGGAAAGATGACTCCAAATCGAAGGACGAGCCCAAGACGAATGATAAACCGAAACCAAGTGATGATCCCAAGCCAACTACCAAGGAGGAACCAAAGCCAACGACCGACGATAAGCCGAAATCAACGACGAAAGAACCCCCCAAGACAACAACTAAGGAGAAACCGAAGACAACCACAGAGAGGCGGACACAGTCAAAGACTACTGAACACAAATCGACAACTACCAAGGGTCCCGTAAAGTCGACATCTAATTCCAAACCCTGGTCAACAACCGCAACAAACCCTCATTCAACATCTGAGGAGAGCCACAACCTTACAACCACAAATCAAGCCAAATCAACATCCAAGAAGGATGGCACGAAGTCAACGTCCACATCCCACTCCAAGCCAACTACTACAAATCACCACATGGTATCTTCTACGGTTAGTCAGTCCAAGTCAACCTCCACGAAGCGTAGCACTCAAATATCATCAACCAAAACCCAGGAGCCATCGGCTACTCCCCCTAGTTGCAAGCCAGGTAAAGGTATTAATGGATGCTCAGAATGCTCTAATGTTCGAGTGTGGGAACCGGGATCGTCTGAAGATGAAGAAAGAGGGGATGACTCTGCTGTGGAGGACGAGGAGAATAATGGTAGCTCCGATTTGGCTGTCAGGGGATCTGGCTTCTTCAATTGGGTCTCGCAGGAGCTAGATAGGAGGGCAAGTAAAGCTGGTAGCAGGACAAAACCAAAAGACAAGAAGGAGATCAAATTCTGCGGCCTCCAAGCCTTTACGAACCCATACCCCTCTGGTGGTAATCTGGCTAAAGTAAGTCTAATATATTAATTCACAAGCTGTCGGGCCTGTTCACTAACCATCTGCTGGATATAGAAAAAGAATGTTGGTAAAGACATTATATATTCTGTGGCAAAACCCGATGAATGTGGAGATTTCAGCTTTGCACGACGCCCAACCTCGAAATTTAGTACCGATTACAAAAAATTCAGCAGTCCCTGGGACCCTGATCGTGGGTTTGCAACTGAACATATTGTCGAAGCTCAACTTATCCACCAGTTTTCCGAAGACATTTCAAAGTCGATGGGCGAGATCTTTCTAGACCCATATAGTAAAAGCGCAAGGTGGACTTTGCACATATATGAATGCTTATTGGAATGACACTAACAAAAACCCTCTTCCGGCGCTCTCGGGAGTTTCAAAGAATCCAACAAGGCCTGCCACCAAATGGATTGCTGATCAATACCCTGTCAACACCATGTGGCTCGATGAGTTTGTCTTGCTTACAGGTGGTGTTAACAATGTAAAATCCAGGGTCAGTACACTATTTCTCCCTACCAATTTTCTATAGCTAACATTAAGATGGATATAACAGATGTGGAATGATGGAACTCTTGTCGACGAGAGATATATCACAGACCCGCTGATGGGGGACGATTTCCTGACAATGCCCCTTAAGGGGTCTAAGACAATCAACGCTATTTTGAGGTTCAAAGACGTCATATTTGCCTACAAATACCACACAGAACCTGAGATTGAGCGGATCTTTAAGTTGCAAATAGACCGAATCTCGACAATATTTGGCAATCTTGACGATGAAACCAAGCATCTCGACTTTGAGCAGAATGCGAACGCTTTAAAAAAGATTTTGCGCGATTATAAGCCGCAAGAACTTCAGAAAAAGTGGGATAAGTGGATCAAGGAACACACCGACAAGAGCATAGCCAAAGTCGAGGACTTTTTCAACGAGCATTATCATAAATATTCAGATACACGGAAACGTTTACAAAAGGGTCTACAAGATGCCATCAATGCCGCTGAAAAAGAAGAGCGAGAGAACAAGAAGAAAACGCTGAATCAACAGCAAAAGAAAGCAGCTGATGCAAAAAGAGAACAGCATAAGGCTGAGAAAGAAAAGTATGAGACGGTCATTCAGTATCTCAAGGATTTGGAAGCAACGTACCTGGAAACTATGAAGACGAAGTGGAAAAATCCACTCAAATGAAGATCAGGATTCCACAGAATATTAGTTACCATTATAACTATTTACATGAAGACAAATTACCATTTTCTATCAACTTGTCATTCTTAATTCACGATTAACAAAGTGTTTCTCTTCCTGTTCCCCAAATTAGTATCTAAACTATCTACACAGTAGTTTATAGTATCAATGACGATAATATATAGCGCCGTTCGGCCCCAATGCTTCCATCCAACACTTTTCAATTTCCTCACTAGCACGCCAGTGTAGCACATCACAGACTATCCTGGGTCTTCTGGTAAGCTGGCGTTCCTTAGGATCGTCCCTAAACACTCTGCCTTCACCAGAAGCCCTGTAAAAGATGTCAAATCGACGTTTCAATCCTTCAACTTTGACATATGTTGGGGATAGCTCATCCTCGCCAAACCATAGATCAAGTTTTTTGAGAGAAGGCGCGTGACGAATAGCTGATGCCATGGCCTTTAGGAGAGGGTCCATTCTTTCTGGGTTGGGGATACTACGGAACATGTTATCACCATTATGTAGTTTAGGAGCACGA
>NW_003299166.1:2707954-2717046 GCF_000151145.1 Microsporum canis CBS 113480
GATTCTTTAAGCTTGCTTGCAAGAATTATACCAGCGGCCGGGTCAAGCGTACGGGTGTAGAAGTTGCGACCAGGAATAAAGTATGATACGCATGCCAAAGTAGGGAGCATTTCGTGGTTGAGGAGTCGTATGTATGTTCCCCGGAGCTTTTCGATTATGTCTAAATTACAGAAGTCATCCTTTGGTGACTCTATCCTCATTCGTAATTCTAGTCCGACGCCCCTTCTGAATTTCTCTTGACGGCTTCATCCTCATTAAAGGTTTCGAGAATCTGAAATAAATCGAGCATGGCAGTGGAGAATATTTGGTTGTTGAGGTCTTTATGCTGCTGGCAGTCATCTCCATCATAGGACGGCAACTCGATCATCAGGCTGATATCCTTAACAAAAGCCTTCCGGTGCGCCCCCATTCCCTGAAAGAGAGATGCAAATATTGACAGCTCGGTGTTTTTGAGGTTGAATCTTTGAAAGAAGAACCGCTCGACGGCGCGCTGCCAGCGTCTAGAAACCGTCAAGTACCTTAGGTAATCTGTTTTATATGAGTGATTGAGCCATTCAAAAATAGAGAGAAATATCTCCTCCGGGATGGTCTCTAAAGTCGCCATGGTATGTCTTGCGTTTGGCATCGAGTTGTGCCGGGGCTACTCTCAAGCACGCTGTTCCTGTGGCTTCTCCGTTAGTATCGTAGCATAGCTGGAGACGAGAAAGACTAACCGAGAAAGCAGGATCTGTTAGAGTATTCTGCCTCGACTATCTATCTATCCCACGATTTCGTTGAATCATGAATGTTTTCGTGGCAGAACGGGTGCAGTGAGATGTTCTTGTACTCTGGCCTTCCTGTCCCCTGTCTATATTTGTGGCCCTGGACAGTTAGCTAGTTAATTATTGCCATCTGGTGTATAATTATAAGGCCCGCAGGACAAGTTAGATGAAGGTAGAGTATGAGCTGTGTCAACATCAGTGACTTATAGGACAATAACATTCCATCTATTTATAACAAACTAGCTAATAGAGCCGCAACTTAAGGCTGAGTCTAAGATTAACGAATAAATATTTGGATCTCTGTCCAGCCATTATTAGCTACAGGAGCCGTAACAGCTTTCAGACCCTCGTCTACATATCAGAACACACCTCTGTTTTCAGCTCTTCGAATTTGGTGACAAGTCTGGCACCTTGAACGAACCGTAGTATGTATACGAGAATACGCGACATACAAATCTACCATATGGTGATACTCTACATTAACTAGTTACTAGATCCAAGTGTGATGAGAACATGAAAAGGATTGAAACTGCGATTCAAGTCAACGGGCAAACCAGTTAACCACCGCTATGATACTCGAGAGTACCACTGGTAGATGTAACTCCTTTGGGGATTTCTCGACATTGAAACAAGATGATTTCCTTGTTCTTACGCATCCTCAGCGTTTCAAGTCTGGCCTATACGGAGTATGATGGACTCACATTGGCCATTCATCTCTGGACAGCCTTTGTATACTCTCGTCGGAAGCATGGGATAGTGACTGATGTTTACACTGTCTAGGTATTAAGACACCGTAGTAAAGACGATCTCCATATTATCCACCCAACCTTCCATCTATTTATAAAAAGCCCGTCAGTGGCTGTAAAAACACTCGAGAGTGCATGTTATAACGTAATATCGTAGTTAGCAAGCTACTTGGCAGGTGTTCTCGACTTTTACCCCGGAAGTCCTAAATAAAAAGTCCAGATATCCCAGATCTCCACCGCAACAGCCAGCAACTTGCAAGTCGCAACGATCCCGTCGACAAGAGCTCATCTTCTCGTTGCCACGCAGAATAATCACTGAGCACACCGAGCGCACACCGAGCAAAACAGCAGAGAGAGATGGCCACCCGTCGCGGGGCGTCGAAGGAGACACAGCCCGAGATATCAAGCCCCAGACCTTCGCAGCCAACTGGTCCAGAATTCAGACAACTTCCGGGGTACGTTTGACCTCCCTCTCATCGATATATAAAGGCAACCGGTGGATCATGGATAGCTGACTGGCCTTGGAATTGAATAGTGGAGTCCTATGGAAGTTCATTCTGTACTCTGTCCTGGTCGTCTGCTGCCCTCTCGGAACATACTATGGGACCTTAAATAGGGTGTTTGAGGGTGAGATGAAGTCTCTTTTCTTCTTCTTCTTCTTCCTCTTCTATTCTCAAGGTCAGTGCTAATGGCGATATACAGGGAATAGCACGTATGCCGGCGCCGCAGCGGCTGGAGCAGCCAACATAGTCCTCATCGTGTACATCATTTTCGCCATCCGGGAAGACAACGAGATCGAGAAGAAGGCAGAAGAGGAGTTTAAGAAGAATAGATAATGGCGGACGGCAGGGGGGATGCTGATATCGTTATACTCTACGCCAGTTTTATATTGATATAATAGTGGGAGCTCTTAATGTCTGGATGATTCTTTTTCTACTTGCTTGAAGGTGCTGACATGAATTGCATTTTTTAAATATATACAGTACAACAAGCGTAGGGGTCGCAAAGCCTCATATACACCTAGTAACTAGTTAACAAAGGAGATGAAAGTTGAAGGTATCAAGTAAATTCGCCCATCCTTCCATTCAATACCGTACCATATCACCATAAAAGCTGCCGTAGATCGAGAAAGATAAAAGAAGCACGAAAAGAACAAACGAGCGTTGCGTCGGAGTCGGAAATTATCATATCGTTACGTCGACCGGAGAGAAGAAAAGAGCGAGAGGGAACGAATCGTAAACCAGGTATCATCAAGGCATGTATTCGGGCAGAAGAATAAACAAAAAACGAAGAGATTAAGTAGTCCTTGTCCCGTAAAACAAACAGTATATCTTTTTTTCTCTCTCTTTCCTCTTTAACCTGAGAGAGTGAGGTGGATGAAAAGGGAGTAGGTTTATCGTACATGACTAGCAGGTAGCCGTTCAGAACCTGCTGAGCCGTCGCTTAATCCAGCTCTTGCGCTTTTCTTCCTGGGGCATTACAGGAGAAGCAGAGGTGGCTGGAGCGGTAACTGGAGGAGGAGAAGTAGCGTTGGGCAAGTTCTTTCGTTGAACGCTAGCGGCTGGTTGCTGAGGTCTGTATAGACTCTCCTGAGGCCGCTGGTCCTGCGCGGGTTGACGATGGCCTATGAAGGAAGCCTGCGATTGTTCCAGCTGCAGGTCTGTCCCGAAGCCAGAAAAGCCGTAGTTATCAGCAGGAGGAGGCAGGTCTTCATACTTTGGCTGTCCCTGTGGTTGCTGCTGCTGCTGCTGCTGCTGCTGATGGAGTTGCTGCTGCAGTCTGTCCATGGAGCTATTGACTGAACTCGGGTCAGTCGAGTTCATCCAGTGGTCAACAGAGCGGTTGCCCGACCCTGAGGGAGAGTTGGAATTTGGGTTCATGTCGTTGTTGTTTTGATAAGGGGCTTGCGGGTAGTAGGAGTTTGATGGGTTGGGAATGTAGTTAAGGTCAGAATTCGTCCGCGGAGCAGGACGACGAGACGGCCGCTGGCTGTTGTAGTTGTTCTGGCCCACGTCCGAATTGCCGTATGCATCGACGTAGCTCTCTGGCCGTGACTGGTAGCCGCGGGATCCATAGTAGCTATCATGGCCACCTCGCTGGTAGTACTGGCCGTTGGATCGATCTGAAACATCAAACATGTGAGTAAACGTTGGAGCCTGGGGATGGGATTATGGAGACGGTAGGATGACGCACCTCCACCGAAGAAACTAGTTGGCCTGCTGTATCCGTTTGTACTTTCGTCTGCAGTGACTGGTTAGCATGGTAGAAGCGATGCTGGCTGTATCAAGTTATCTTACCCGGACGAGCATAGGACATGCGCCTGCCACCGTACGTGCCATCAATCGCAGCCTCGAACGACCTGATCGTATCCAGAGGTCGCTCGAAGCGATATCGAGTAGGATTAGACAGATCCGGTTCAGCTAGAGCCGGTTAGCTCTTCGTATGTCTATATATAATATACCAAAAGAAGACTCAACTGATGAGGTTTCCGAAGCGATCCTTGTGCTGTATACCTCGCAGCTGGCCGAGACTCGACTCCTGCAGGGCAATTGCGGCTGCGACAGTCAGTATATCGCCTATAAATCGAACGGTAGAGTGTATAACTGACAGGGCTGCGCCTCGCTCATGGCCAGCGTTGGGTCTGCGTGAGTGCGCATCTTGCGACTGGACGGCCTGTCCGATGTCGTATCTGAAGAGTCGGTCTTCTTCCTCGCATGCCCATACTGGTTCTGGCTCTGACTCTGCCCCTGAGTGGCAGACTTTTTCGACTTGTTGCTGGCGTAGCTGAGCACCCGCCCAAGTTTACCGGGCTTCTGGTCTGCCATGTTGTCTCTATCTCTCTCTTATCAAAAGGTATCCCTCCACAGGTAAACGAGCGTCTATATAGATCGATTGACCGGAAGAGGTGTCAAGAAGAGAAGACGAGCAGAATAAGACGATAAAGGATAAAGGGTCCTTGTAAGGTGGCGCCGTGCGACGCTGTGTAAGTAAGGGAGAGCCTTTTTCTGACGGCCGCTCTGGAGGACTTTTTTTTTTTCTTTGCGACTGAAGAATAGCGAACGAGAGAGTGCGAAGTGGGAAGATGTCTCGGAGAGTCTTGACCTATAATGCGGGTGGCTGGCCTAGCGTTCGGTTGTCAAGAGTGCCCGGTCGATGTACTTATATCGTCACTGGATTACATGTAGGATGAGATGTAACGAAGTATAAAAGTTGACCGGGCAGGCTGGGCGCTTCTCCACCAGCCACGCAGGCCCTGACATCATAGCCGGCCACTGATAGATATAAGACTACGAGTACGGAACAGACGGAGAAGATGGGTAGATGAGTAGTTGAGTAGATGACGGGTGGTATTTATTTTTAATCGTAATGGCACGGAGGGCAGCAAACACACAATATCTACCATCACATCACCAGCAGCGAGCATTCCCTTCTTCCGTTTGTTATAAAAGAAAAAGAAAAAGACATCCTGCATGCACATGCAGAGTGTCAACTGCCGGGACCAGGGCTCATCTCATCTCATCGCTGGAGAAGCTGGGCCGTCAGATAGATCAACGAAAAAAAAAGGTCGATTCAGTAAGTAGAAATGGGTCTGTCTTGCGCTCCGTAAACTTGAGTTCTGCTCCGCTCCTCCGCGATCCTCTCCCCCGGTCTACCCCATCGCCAACAACTGGATTCTAGACGGCTCGACCTAGATCGAGGATGGGTAAAGCATGACTCTGACAGACGCACCGAACGACTTGGGGGGTAGGTTGTGTCTGAACTGTGCGCGAACCACGCCAGAGTTTCCTTTTGACAGTCAGCATCCAACATCTAGGAAATCTATCTATATATATATATATATCTCTTCTTTACGCGGAAAGTAGACATACCGTGTGGCCGGGTGACTTTGCCCCAGATGACTCTGATCTTCGACCCTCTGACCTCGCGCTTGGCTCTGTAGACGAAAGCGACCTTCTTGCCGGAGTAGAAGCTGGTAACCTGTTAGACTGACTTCACGACCGACTTTCTCACTTTGAGATTGTCGACATCAGACTGAGGAACATACGTAGCGGCCTTGGAGTCCTCGACACCCTCGAGCTTGATGAGACTGTTGTAGCTCTGTCAGTCGTCTGGTCTGCGTGTTATCGTGTTATCCTGCAATTCGACTGCGCATACCTTGTGTTAGGGTTGGTGACGCGCTTTCCACGCTGGTAGCTCAGGTGTCGTCCCCTATAACGTATATCAGCATCCATCCCATCGCATGTCGCCGTTATTCTTCCATCAACTTGTCTCCATCAAGTCGTCCCGCCTTCCACCAACATCCCTCAATCCATCCTATTTTTCTAGCCTCGACTGCTTCTCCGCCTCTTCTTGTGTTCTCCTCTCTCTTCCCCATCTCAACTAAACCACTGGACAGGGGGAGCTTACTTGACATATACTACATGAGGTCAGCATCAATCATTCGATCAACATCCAAGTCGCAAGAACTGCTGAAAATACAAAGAATACTCACATCTGTGACCGTGATCCGAGGGCATCTTGACGACTGTATCCGCAAAAACGAGGAGAAGAAGGGATATGTTAACTCGTCAAGTCGTCGCTGTCGCTTCGTCGTTTTGTCTTCTTCGACTTTTTTCTTTTGTTGGTTTTCAAAAAGTCTGTAAAGTTTGTGCCTTGAACTGCGCTAAGCCTAAAACGGATATTAGCGAGCCCTAGTCATGTGATTCTTATCTCGGGCTATTTTTAGTTTTAAGCATATAACGAAGATGAAGATGAATGTAGTATATAGTAAGATACGATAGATGGTGATAATAGTTTGATTGAGAACCGCCGGCCTAGACTACCACTGACCACGAACCACATGCCATGCGCCGAAGATATAGAAGATAGAGATGAAGAAAGATGTGGAGAGTACAGGTAAATAAGAAATTAAGGAGTCGCGTAGACTAGACGGACAGACATATATAAACACGAAAGGAAAAACGTCAAAGGAAAGAAGAAGAAGAAGAAGAAGAAGAAGCGAACAAAAGACAGGGATTACTCGACCTTGAGCCGCTTGTCGACTGCGGCTTCGGTACTGGACTCGGGCTCCTTTCGCTTCCGATCTGCCTCGTCTGCGTCTCGGTTGGCGACACTGTTGCTGGTAGAGGCACTGGTGAATGGCTGCGAGTGATTCTGCAGGACGGGCGTGGAGAAGGTCAGCGGGCTGGGCAGCATGTTACTGTCTGGCCCTGAGCGGCCGAAGCCCCATTCGGGATAGAAGCTAGACGGGGAAGGAAGCAGCGTATCCGACACAAAGCGGCTGGGCAGGGCGGATATCGGGGTATCGATGTTGTTGTTGCTTGTGCTGCCGTTGTTGGCGTTCTGGCTAGATGAGGTGGGCGGGGGAGGCGGGCGGGCAAAGGGGTTGGGCGGCCCGTGGGCACCGGCGCTGAGCAAAGCAGAGGCAGAAGGGGAAGGAGGGGGTAGGACGACGGTGGAGTGGCCTGTCTCGGCGGGTGGTTTGCTGGTTGCGGCGGCGGCAGCGGTGGCCGGGTTAGTGCCTGTGGCTGGAGAGGAGCCGGCGGTGATGCTGCCTGCGTCCGACGTTTCGCTGGGGATCTGGACCTTGAGGACGGGCCGTTTGATGTTTGACTGGATGCTGTTTGTCCTGGAGGGAATGGACGAGACCGAATGTGTCCTATGCTGATGGTGCTGCTGCTGCTGCTGCTGTGGCTGTGGCTGCGGTGGGGGAGGCTGTCTGGGTTTGGTTTCCTTCTTGGGGGACTCTCCAAAGCCAAAGTGCTGTGCCAGGACGGACCCTCTGTCGTCGATGGGGGTAAAGATGGAGCGTGACTTGGTAGGCATCGGCTTGGGCTGCGGGGGGGGACTCCTGTCCACCTTTATCTGCTGCTGCTGCTGCTGATGTGGTTGATGGTGCTGTTCCTGGAAGGCTGGAGGCATGGACTGCCGCCTGTCCTGCATGTACTGCTGGGCCATGGGTTGATGCTGCGGTGGAGGAAGAGGTTGATGCGAGTAGTACGGTTGCTGATGCTGTTGCTGCTGCTGATGCTGCTGCGGGTGGTGCTGTTGATAGCCCTGAATGTAGGTGAACCCATTCTGCGCGTTGGCCGAGGGCTGGGGTGGAGGAGGAGGCGTGCCGTGATGATGATGCTGCTGCTGCTGGTGATGATGCATGGCCATCCGCTGTACGTGGTTACGCGACGAGGGCCGCGAGGGAGCCTGTCCCTGACCCGGCGGCGGCGCATGGGGGGCATCTATCGGCGGGGAGACAGAAGGAGGCGGCTGCTTGACGTGTGGATGCTGTGGAAGTTGCTGCTTTATGTACTGCTTCTGCTGCTGCTGCTGCTGCTGCTGCTGAAATGCGTGGTGAGGCATCTGGTCCTCTGGCGCGGGCGAGTCATCGTCCTCGTCGTCGTCGAGCGCGCCCTTCCCCAGAAAGTCCGCCGGCCCTTTATGCTCATGCGGTTGTCCATACTATCACAGTTAGCGTACACTGTCGATATATGATGGATGAGCATGATGACAAACATACGTATTGGTATCTGCCGAGGGTCTCCTGGATGTCGGCAGAGGAGAACTCGTAGAGCTTCTTGTTGTGGCCGAAGATGATGACGGTGACATCGACCGAGCAGAGGACGGAGAGCTCATGAGCCTTCTTGAAGAGCCCTCCCTTGCGTTTGAGAAAGGTGACGGAGCGGTTGCGATCGTCCTTGATGGCCTTGATCTCGATCTTGCGGCGGCCCATTTCGTCGCCTGGTCAGAGAACTCTCCCTCCCGGTACGCTGGTCGCCTGTCCGCTGTCGTCTCTCTCTCCTCCCTGCCCTATCACCTACCGTCTATCTATAGTATCAAAAAGTAGATAGTTATAGATAGTTAAGTTATATAAACACAAACTGTTGGACCTTTTTTTTTTTTCTATGTTTAGATGAAATTTCTATGAATAGAAAAAAAGAAGGAAAAAAGTTGCTAAAGATAGAATGCGTGGCAGTAGATGCGTGTCTATAGATGACTAATCAGGGAGCCCATACAGCTGGGACGTGGAAGTAAGTAAGGGGCCTACTGCCACGTGCTTATGTAAGAGGGGATGAAGAAGATGGTTAAAAAGACGTTGAAAAGACGGGAAAAGACGAGAAAAAGGACGAAGATATGCATAAAAGTAGGATCTTTATGTACAAAGATGTAGAAGCAGAAGGTGAAGAAAGGTGAAGAGAAAAGCAGCAGATGTGACTTGTTGCTTTTTCCTCTCCCGCCCGTCCAGCCTCTTCGATGGTGGTTTTTTTTTCGACTTCAACCCCTGAAAGTCTTTCTCGGTGGGCCTACTCTTTTTTTTTTTTTTCTTTACTCCCTCTTCTTCTTCTTCCTGTCATCGACTATTCTTTTTTATTTCTTCGGTGGACAGTCTTTTTGTTATCTTCTTCTTCTCACGCTCGTTAGTAAACTTGTTATATTTACTGTTGTCGTTGTTGCAGGGCTACGCTGTTATACTCCCTAATCGTTATCCAGGGGATGATAGGATGTCCTTCTTCTCGCGCGTCTTCCGCTCCAAGGACCCCTCGAAGAAGTCTGGCAGACTGAACGGCCTGGCAGTCGAGCCAGAGAAGTG
>NW_003299166.1:2718745-2721076 GCF_000151145.1 Microsporum canis CBS 113480
CTGAAGCGGGCGCGTACATTGCGGAGAAGAAGACCTTTTTCGGCTTCAAGACGCGCAAGGGTCGCCTGGGCAGAAGCAAGTCTACCGTAAAGAAGATTGGGCTTGTCGGAGAACAGTACAACGCCAACGGCAGCGCCGGGCCCGCGAGCAAGACAAGCATAGGCCCAGACCAGCATGCGCGCATCCAGGCTGCCGCCGCCGCACTGCAGCGCAAACGAAGAGAACAGGAACTCGAGGAGGCCAACAAGGAGCGCGCAAAGACAGAGATGAACCAGACTTCAAAGACCAACTCTGTACACACGCTGCAGCCAGCCATGATATCCGAAATGTCCCAGGCGATGAAGTGGGCGAACAACTACGACAAGAACAACATTCGCAATGCCTACTTGGAGAACTCGCGTGCCGGAAAGGGACAGCCGGCCAGCAGCTTCGATCTAGGCTCGAGGTCGTCCACCGACCAGAACAAGCCGGATGTTCCCCCAAAGCACGAGAGCAGTACCTCCGGGCGAGATATACCCTCTATTCGCGAACGACTGCCCAAGTCTCCTACTAGCACTGCTCCCGGATCAGGCCCTGCCACTCCAAGGGCAGCGTCCCCTGCCCCTGGCCTGGTAGAGAGTATCAACTTTGACAAGCCTACTCCTCCACCTCCTCATGTGCCGGCTATTGTCCCTGTTACCACTACAACTATTACAGCCTCCCCCAGCCCTGCTCCAGCCACCGTCCCACACCCCGTGAAGGAAGAAACTACCGAAACTTCCGTGGCAGACGACAGGAAGCTCAAGAAGAAACCAGGCAACACCGGTCTCAAGGGAATGTTCGGCGGTCCCAAGGCCGACCAGGCTGAAAAAGAGTCTGCCGTTGCTGCTGCCCGTGCCGCTCTCGAAGGGCGCACCGCTCAGGCTCAGGCTCAACCCGCCTCTTCCTCCGCGAGATCATCGCCAACCCCTTCATCAAGGCTCCCAGGCACACGCCGTCTATCTGGATTCGGCATGAAGAGATCCCAGGATGAGACAAAGCCCGCCGTCATCGAACGCAAGCCCGCTCCGCCCGCTAAGGAGGAGCGCAAGCCCACTCCTCCGGTCCCAGCGAAGGAAGCCCGCGTTTCACCACCTCCACCAGAGGTCCAGAACAGCCAAGTCCGCGACCTAGAGCCTGTTTCCCCCATTTCCCCAGAAACTTCCAAGCCGGAAGCAAGTGCATTGTCGTCTTTCTCCCATCAGAGCCCGGTTGTTGACCAACCTGCCTGCGTCCCTGTTGAGACGACAACTCCTCCAGCTGTGGAGACCAAGGAGGTTTCCCCTGTCCCATCATCAGCACCGTCGTCAGTACCGTCACCAGCTCCCGTCCAGGCGACTCAACCCAGCGAGTCCAAGACTTTCACCGTCGAGGCTGAAAAGGAGGTCCCCGCCGCTGCCGAGCCAGAAGTCCCCGCCCTCGACCGATGGGCTCAGATCCGCAAGAATGCCGCGCAGCGTGCTGCCGTACCCGATGCGCCCTCCGCAGGCCCCACTGCTACATCTTCTCCAGCCGCTACTACACCCGCAAAACAGTCTACCACCCAGCAAGAAAGTAAGCCAGCGCCTATGCAACAATCACCTATGAGCCATGCTAATCATAATCCAGCCATCGAAATGCGAGCTGCACGTATCAAGGCTCGTGTAGCCGAACTCACCAAGAACATGGAGTCTTCCCGCGCCAGCTAAAGATCCATCATCCGTCAGCTTCTCTCTTTTCACGCCTTTAAAATCTGATGATTGAATTCTCCAAAAGAGCTCACGTCGGTTTCTTGTTTTCTTTTTTAATACTTAATCCCATTTGTCTCATACCCCCAGATTATCTTCTAAATTTGTTTCGCCCTCTCGCTTGCCTCACGTTTGATTTGACAGCGCTCAACTTCCCTTGCTACAGTCGCGTCTTGACTCCTGTTTGATATCCAGCTTCGTTCTCGTTTCTCCAGTAACTACTTACCAGTGTCTGGGTTTGCTTCTGCTTACTTTACTTTATACCCGGGCCATCTCATATGTCTTTTCTATACGTATACACCAAACAACACAACACACAATTCGCTCAACCCGACTTTATTCCTTTTAACTAGACCTTTCTCGACAAGCAGACCGAGTTTTCCAGCTTTTAATACTCTGCCTAGCTTCATTTACCCCTCCCGCCATACTGCGTTACGTTACGTTACGTTGCGTTCCCGCAATATTTTGTACTCTACAAAGACCCCCGTTATCTTTTTTTGCCCTGTAATAGCCTCTAATCTTTCTCCAATATATACAATACGGCTTGAATAATTATGTCTGTGAGTCTCTCCAGTTGAGGATGTTA